>NW_009258129.1:0-278710 GCF_000149755.1 Phytophthora sojae | reverse complement strand
TCCGAAATAGTCATTGTATTGCAGATCCAATACAATATTTCGAAGTAAATAGCTTATTTTTTGTAAAAAACATTTCTTGGTCAATAAAGTATTTTTACAGGTAATTGCCCCTATTGCTTTTTTTTACGAAAAACACTTTTTTACGACACTGTAAAAAAAGCGTTTTGCTGTACTCTTCACGACAGCCACCAGATAGCTCGTAATTACGCCACATAGCATGCCTTCAAGAGAGCTGCTCATCTCATTCACTCTAGCGTACTACCAGCACCTTATCTACCATTTCTGAATTCATCATGCGTTCGCAAACATCCTTCACGACCAAGCAAGTCTGCACCTACTTCTTCACCCCGCTGCTCGACGAGCAAGATGAGCCCACTGAGCACTTTCGCTGCCAGTTTGGCACAGTGCACAAACAAGACGTCAAGACGGGCTACTCGAACCTCTTTAGCCACGTGCTGAAGCAGCACCCCGACTACGTGACCACGCTGGCGAACAGCGGGTTCAACTCGGGGACGATGGTCGTTTTTATAGACCAGAAGAGCCAGACCGCCTACTGCTGGCTGGACTTTGTCACTGAGCGCAACCTCCCTTTTTCGTTCTGCGAACACCCGACTGTGGACAAGTACACGACGATGAAGCGGATTTGCACCGAGACGCTGTTGAAGTACGCGGTCTTGGTGACCAAGGAGGTCGAGATTGGCATCAGTGCGTTCATCCCTCTCAAATTCGGTATCATACTTGACGGGTGGAGTTTCCACTCGGAGCATTACGTCGCCGTTTTTGCGGTTTTCGAGCATGACCAGCGCTCTGAGAAGGTTCTCCTGGCATTGGCTCCAATCGCGGATGACGGTGTTGAGGACCAGACGGCTGAGAGCTACGGCGCTTTCCTGACCGGTATTCTACCGTTTTTCAAGCGGGACATTTCCAGCATCATCTACCTCGTGGCTGACAATTGCTCTGTCAACACGAGGTTGGCTGGTTTGCTTCAGGTGCCGTTCATCGGTTGCGCCAGCCATCGGCTGAATTTAGCGGTCAACGTGTACCTCTCCGACTAGAGCCACTGCTGGAGCAAATGCAGCAACTCATGCGAAAGCTGCGAGGACTGAACAAGGCGAATCGACTGCGGTAATTTGTACTTTTTGCTTTTTTGCTCTTTTGCTCTTTTTTTCTCAGGCAAAAGACCAATTTGCGCCCCTTACTTCGCCAGGCCACTCGAAGGGGCTCCACGTTCAAGATGCTCGAGCGCTACTTTGACCTGCGCGACGCGCTGGACACGGACGACGACGACATCGTGTCGTTGATGCCGACTCGCCGCCAAGAGTGCCCTGCGCGACCAGCTCCGTGATTTTCAGAGCGCGACGATGAAGCTGCAGGAGGTCAACATCACGCTTCTCGACGTGCGCGACATCTTTGATGCGCTCGTCGAGAAGCATCCCGTCGTCGACAAGTACCTTGCAGCCGATGCTGCCATCGTGAAGGACCCAGACTTCGAAGCGGCGTGCGTGCTTGCGCTGGCGGACAAGACCGAGGAGCTGACGGAGGGCCAGCAGCTCATGCTGAGTCCGTTCGAGGCCGTCGCCGCCGCTGCCGCAACTCCCAGCCCCGGCGGGCGCCCCCAAGGCTTCGCGGACCAGGTCCTGTCGGCGAGGAAGAAGCAGCGCACGGCGCAGAAGAAGTTTGGAGGGGTACGCCACATCCCTCCAACTTCTAACGCTGTCGAACGTTTGTTCAGTGCCGCGAAGCACACGCTGTCGAACCACCGACAGGGTATGCTGCCGGTGCACTTTGAAACGGTGCTGTTCTTGAAGCTTAATCGGCGCTTCTGGAATGCGGGTACCGTCACCAAGGTGGTGAACGGACAGTAAGTCACTCGATAGTGATGAAGGTAATGATCAATACAATACTTTCCACTCCAATAATTTACTTTACTGTTGCCGTTGTCAGTCATAATAGTTTATTTCTTACCATGGTGCTACTACTATTGCAGTATTATTATCGGAAGGCCTGCCATCCGCTCCATCCTAGCGTCCGCCTCCACACGCTTCTCGTTGAACCGCTGCGCCAGCCTGCTCACCATCACTGCAGACATAGCCAATAGAGGAGCCGCAGCTTCCTCGAGCGCTTCAATGAGGATGACCAATTAATAGAGCCTGCAAAAACAATAATGGTCTGACAGTTTTTAAAAATGCCGATCTGTAGATGGATGGGGTTGCGCGAGTACACCACCGTCCATGATTCCCAGCACATCCACCCTCTTATGCATAATTGCCGTGTGTGTAGGTGCTTGTGTACAAAAACCGACAGAATTGCAGCTGCACAGGCGCTTTTAGCGTAATTCTAGGCCTCCACCCATTTATGCACCTCGATTTATCGTAAATCTAGCAGGTGGTTGCTATATTTTGCTCATATTGCCAAAATCATTGCAAAGCACAATACTATTGCAGTATTATTATCGGTAGGCCTGGTATGTGCTAGCGGCAGTAGCACAGAAACAGCTCGACGAGAAGCAGGCACATATTAATTACTACTGCCGCCACTACATGTAGAGCACTCCTTCTCGAGGGTCGGTGTTGCCAAACTCTTTGAGCCCTTTACTACTCACGATCCCCGATGCGCTGTTCGACCACAGGGTGCACAATAACGCGCTTTTGCCGGTCACTTCTGAGCATTGTCGAGCATTGCATCATGCATCTTATCATTAATTCGAGAAGAGTGAAGCTGCAACACAATGGTTTACTTGGATTAATACTCCTGCACCAGTTTGCGGCCATACTCAGCGGCTCCTAAGACCACGGCTTCTTCGGGACGGAAGCTCTTCGTGTTGAAAGCTGACTGCTCGAAGAAAGACTCGAGCTGCTGACGCATGAACTCGGACTTGGCACCTCCCCCAACCAGTACCAGCGCGCTCAGCTCCTTCTTCGAAACGCCTGCGTCATCAAGCGCACGGGTGCACAGCTCAATCGATTGCTGGGCTGGGCCTTCCTGGATCCGCGCGAGGTCAAATGAGGTGACCTTGTGCACTAAGTGTTTCGCGCCCTTTTGGTCAGCGGTGATGAACGGCAGGTTGATGTCTGTGCTCACACGGCTTGACAGCTCGATCTTCGCAGCCTCCACAGCCTCCAAAATTCGATAGCTGGCCATGTAGTCGACGGACAAATCGATGCCGTGTTCCTCCTCAAACTTCTTGACCACCGAACGAAACAGGAGCTCGTTCACTTGATGCCCTGAAACCCTTTGAGTCGACAGCGTGTGAAGTAGGTTGAACCCGCTGCCTCGACGCTCCTTCTCGAGCAATGAGACTGTCGAGACGTATCCACCAATGTCGAATACTGCGATAGGTCCTCTGCCCGACAATGCATCGGTACTTTTCAGCTCTTGAACCGCACACCTCTCCACGGCATGCAACGCAGCCACAGGCTCGTCGATGGCGGCAAATACAGTGAAGCCCGCACTGTTCGCTATCTTCTCATACGCTGCACGCTCATGCTCACCGGTCCCTGCTGGAACTGCAAGAACTGCCGGGAAGTTTTCAATCGGGTCCTCCCCCAACGACGCCGCCGCGGCCGTGTGCAAATGGTTCAGCATGATCTCCGCTGCCCACTTAATATCCCCACAAAACATTCAAAGTCAGCTAAAAACCTCCTCAACAAACGAGAATCATCGCGGTATGGTACCTCTGGGCTGTACGTCTTGCCGTCTAATTCCAGACGCAGCGCGTCTCCTTGCTGATGCACCATGTACGGCAGCGTCTCGACCAGCTCGTCCCTCTCTCTCGTCGCATCTCCCAGCAGCAGCCTCGTGGCTGTTGCCGTGTAGCCAGGCTTCCGTCCCTGCAAGGCCCTGGCGACTGCGCCGACCGATACACTGCCGTTGTCCACCGCCACGGCCGCCGGCGTGGCCCGAAGGCCGTCGGCGCTCTCGATCACGCGCGCCGCATGCGCCGAGTCCAGCAGCGACGCCGCGGCCACGCGCAGATTCGCAGAGCCGACGTCCACGCCCAGCACCTGCTGCATCTTGCTGAGCGAGGACGCGCCGTCGTCGTCCTCGTCCCCTTCGTCGCCCTCGCCCGGGAAACCAGCGCGCCTCCGATTCACGCGCTCCTGGGCGCGCAGGATGTAGCGCGTGCCCACGAACAGTCCCGCGCACGCGAGGCCCACGGGTACGAGCCACGGCTTGGGCGGCGTCGAGTGGAAGTGGCGCAGGCCCGGACGCCCCTGCGGCGGCGGCGTGGCGACCTTCATGATACCTGGTCAATGAGCTCAAGAGAGCTACGGAACGATGCGATTGGTGCAAAATACAAGTTGAAGTCACATGGCTACATTTTTCAGTGTCCGAGGCGCGGCAACAAGTCTGACGCACGGATGAGCTTGGTGGTGCTTGTCACCGTTGGGAAGCTTTCTGGAGGTGCCGCATACTTACTCTCGACCTTGTGGGATGCTGCTCGGACTCGCGGCAACTCGCGCGAGCCCCGACTGTCGTGTTGGTCCGGATGACACTCGTGGACGCCCTCCAGCATGCGCAGCTCGCTCTCCTGCTGCTGGACGTCGTTCAGATGATGCTGCCTACGTCGGTGATGTGCCTTTGGCGGGGAGTGACTGTGGGTATCGTTGCCGTTGCGCTTGGAATTGGCTTGGAGCTCGAGCTGCTTGCACTTTTGCTTCACCTGGAGGCGTCTGTCGGCTTTCGATAGCTGCTCGGAGAAATAGCGGTACTTGGCAGCGTCTGCTGCGAGCTGCTTGGTGTCAAACAACGATTTGGTCTGGTCCAGTCTTCGCTTCATCTTCCTATTCTCTTCGGCAATTCGCTCTTGCTCGCGCTGCCACAGCGGGATGTTGGAGGGTCGCTGTGCGTTGAGATGCTCATCGGTATGATGCGAGACGTCGAACTGCTTCGGCAGCTTCTTGTGGATGCGCTCGAGACGTTGAAGCAGTATTTGGTTGTGTTGCAAGATCTCGGTCTTTCTATCTACCCAATTTGAGATAAGCTTCATGGTCGAAATGCCAGCTAGAGTACATCGAGGCAGACACGGACGCACCTAGCTCCTGCTGAATCCGTTTGGCATTGTTCACGGTGCGTTCATCGGCCTCCGTATCGAGGACAGACTGGGCGTGCTTGACTCGCTGTTGGTTGCGAAGCCGCGTCTCCTCATGGTACGTCGCAGTTAGGAGATTGTCGTCGCCAAACTCGTATTCCGCCGAATACGCCAGTGAGCGCCGCTGCCTGGTCATGAAGCCGGCACAGCACACCAGCGGTCTGTCGTGGGGCTCGTTATCCTGGCTGGTGTTGTGACGGACTCACTCAATTCCTGAAAATGAAAAAGACATCGCTATTTTCGGGAGGGCATAAGACTCGGGAGCAAATGTCGGAAATATCGTCCCACGAATTCTTTTGGCGAGGCTTGGAGGACGCATCTCGCTGGTAGGCATGCGTCAATGGTTGACTCGACGTCCTGGTGTGAGACCTGCCTTCACTCGACGTAATTGGTCGTAGATCACGCCTAAGCCAGCCATGTCAGCAGACCCATCGGCTCCTATGCTCCACGCCAAAAGATAAAAAGTATTCTGTAATTGCCCGACTCTTGTAGCCTGGCTCGGACATTTTGGTGTCCAACAATGCAGGTCGCTGCCCGACTGTCGACTCGCCAGTGATCAGAGACTGACTATCAAAGAGGTTTGAGTCGGGGACTTGAGAGGGCCGAGTTCTTGTCCTTAGCGGCAAATATCAAACGACAAAAAGTGGACAAAGTCGATTCTCCAGGCTTTGAGGGCTCTGCCGAACAAAGATAGCCAGGGGCTTGTGTTCGAGAGGTGCAGAATGAGCAGGTCGACAATACTCGGCGTGCTTGCCTGCGCTGCCCACTGCAGGGTGCACCATGGCCGGACATGCTGAAGACTTCAACTTGAGGCCGGTCCACACACAAACTTTCCACATCAACTTGACTGGAAGCAGCAATAGCGGTGGTGTAGCTATGGATATCGAACACTTGCCGATCACGATGCAGTACCGAGAGCTGCGTCGTCGGCCGTTCGACGAGCGCATGCTGGTTCGGAAGTCGTCCATCCACGGCTACGGGTTGTGCTTGAAGGAGGCTGTGAGCAAGGGTCAGATGATCGTCGAGTACCAGGGGCAAATGATTAACCAGGCCGTGGCAGATGAGCGGGAACGGCGCTATGAAGAGCAGGGCGTTGGCAGCTGCTACGTGTTCCGCCTTGATGAGAAGACGATCATCGACGCTACAAGGTGCGGCAACCTCGCCCGCTTTATCAACTACTCGTGTGACCCCAAGGCTTTCGCGCGCATGAAGACTAGCCGTCATTGCAGTGATGCGAACTCTCAGTAGAAACATTACTAGACCTCTACGGCCTTTAATCTGTAGGTCTCTCTATCAGATACATGCGAGCTAGGAACGCTTGGTCTGTTTGCCTGATTTCTTCCGCTTGGCCTCGCTCTGCTTGCTGTGAGAACTCTGGGCCTTGCTTTCTTCGTTGTCGCTGTGCTCGCTCGCATCCTCGTCCTCTGCATCCGCAGTTTTGGCTGTGTTCTTACCTCTGCGTCTCTTCTTCGACTTGGTAGCGGAGACCGGTTCTGCCTCAGTGTTGCCAAGGAGCAGCAAGTGACGAGTGGATGGAGAGGCGGCAAGCAGGTCAATGCGCTCCTCATCCGGAATGAAGGCGTACATGCCGCCGTCCGTGATGGAGGATTTAGTGCGCTTCCACACAGTCAGCGTGTCCATGCTGGAGTGCCAAGAAGGCAGCGGGATCTGAAGCACCTTGTGGTACACAGTCGCCAAGTGAGTCTGGAATTCCTCTGACGAAGTGCGGCCCCTATCACATCAAGTTACCAACGCCGAGGTTAGAATTTCGCTACCAAACTCCAGCTATAGCTGGACCACTCACCAAGCGCCAGGAAGACAAAGGGTATGGCCGAAAAGCTCGCCCACGTGGATCACCGTATCACCGGCGTAATTGCACAGACTCGCCATTGCCATAGACTCGTGACTGTCCTCAAAATCGTCCGGATAGCAGAGGAAAAGCGTACGGCCTGCATGCTTGCGCAGGTCCTGCTCAAAACATAACATGTAAGTGTCCCGGCCAGGTCATACATACTACATGCGCATTGCCTACCAACCTTGGGCGTTCCCTTGAGTACGTCCGTCCAGTAAACCTGTTCGACTTCTACCTCTTCCTCGTCATCTTCCCCCTCATCCTCCCCCTCCATTTCCTCCTCATCGTCATCAGGTTCCTCATCTGCTTCCTCTCCATCACTCCCCTGAGTCTCCTCTGCGTCACCATGACTCTCCTCTCCGCTCGTGGCAGCAGCCTTGCCATTCTCCTTCTCCTTGTCCTCCCCCTCCTCCTCCTTCGTCTCTTCGTCGTCGTCACCAGCAACGTGGAGGTCGTAGGCCACAACATCCACACCACGGAGCCGCAGCAGACGCGCCCAGTAGCCGCTACCCGCTCCCATCTCCACAATCTGCTCAACACCACACAAAACCGTCAATACTCCAATCCTATGACAACCACAGCCGGCATTATAGCTCACCGGTCCGTAGTGCTTGATAATCTGCAGCGCTCGCTCGTCCGGGATCGCCCAAGAGTATTTCTACATTGGTTTAACAACATTGCAATCGTTAATTAGCTTTGTTTACGCAGTGTAGCCATGATGCAGGACTGTACCCACCATTGCGACGCTCACGTCAAGCGCCGCGTACATCTCGGAGCGCGCCTCATCGCTCAGCTCCGGGTCGAACACAGCCGTGAGCTCTCCTGGGTGCTCGCGCACGAACTTGCGGTAGAAGTCCAGGTACGGGTTGCTCGTGGCCGTGAGCTCCAGTGCCTCCTCCATGGTCTTCGAAGGTGGTCCCCTAAGTTCAAAAGGCTTTAACACCTCTTGCCTTGGTTGATGCGCGAAATGGCTGGAAGAGCTACGATAAGATGTGATTGGTCAAAACTGGGTAGATGATTAACAGCCAATCCGATGGGGCTAAACATGGCTACACCAGTGCAAGTTGAAGTGCTACATGTACGCCTTACGCCGACAGCAGGGGCTGGTCCTCGCCCTCGTATCTCGTGGGCGGCGACAAGCTCAGGAAGCTGCTCGATGACAGCGACCGGTAGCGCATGTTGACGCGCGTGCCGCAGAAAAAGACGACCAGCAGCAGCACGGCCAGGCAGATGCCGAACGCTGTGAACGTGCTGCAGATCTTGAGCCCGATGGGCAGCGAGCCGCCAGCCACGGACACCACAGCCACCAGCACGGCGTAGGGCAGGATACTGCGCACGTGGTTCTCCAGCGGAACGTGGGCCGACAAAGACGCCAGGATGGACGTGTCCGCGATGGGCGAGCACGTGTTGCCGAAGACGGAGCCGCCCAGGATGCTGCCGAAGCACTGGCGCAGGTTCTCGGCGTCTCCGCCGCTGATAGACCACGACAGCGGCGCGATGATCGGGAACATGATGGCCATCGTGCCGAACGCGCTGCCCACTGCGAACGACACGACGTAGCACAGAAGACACGCGATGGCTGGCAGGAACTGCTTCGGGATGGAGTCGCCAACCACCGACGCGATGTACGGGGCCGTGCTCACCTCGCCAATAACGTAGCCCAGCGCCCACGCAAGCGTGAGGATCAGCGTCGGGTCGAGGATGTCCTTCACTCCTTCCATCCAGGCCTTGGTAGCTTCGTTGAGCGTGATGATACGCTGCAGTAGCAACAGCGTCACAGCGATGACCCAACCAGCAGCCGACGCACGGATCAACGACGACACGGAGTCGCAGTGGCTCAGTGCATCCAGAATGCCAAACGAGCCGTTGGGGTCTTGCGTGTACAGGCTGTTGTAGCCATCGAAGATCATCCCAACGAACGTCAGCACCACAATGGTCAGGAACGGCACCACAGCGTTCTGCCACCGCAAGGGCTTGGTAGTGTCGGGCTCCAGCGGGGCAAGCTCGGGCTTGGGGCTGTCCATAGGACCCTGGAACACGGGGGTCATCGGACCATCGTTGATCGGAGACGCCGCTGCATCCTTCTCGAACTGCACCATCGGGCCGAAGTCTTTCTCGCAAATGATTGTGATGAAGATGAAGGCGATGAAGAGGATCGGGAAGAACCGGTAGTGCAGACACGAGAGACACGTGACGAACGGGTCCCAGTCAAGCTTCAGGTCTCGGAGCTGCGCAGCCACATACCCGATTTCCACGCCAATCCACGCGCTAACCGGAGCTGCATGTACACCATCACAACACAACAAGTTAAGTCTACTGACGTATGACAAAGTATGCATAGCTTATCACGTACACATTGAAGGTAGACAGACACCGACAGTGTGAATAATCGCCGCGAACTTCTCACGACTAACTCCCGTCTGGCTCAGCACTTGACGCAATGAACTTCCAACGATGAGGATGCACGAGTAGTCGTCGAAGAAGATCACCAGACACAGCAGCCACGTCGACAGCTGCATGCGCAGTGACGACGTCATAAACTTCTTGGCAAGAAGCGCCAGACCGTGGCCGCCGCCGCCCTTTTGAACCACGCCAATGGTTCCTCCCAGCACAATCGTGAACAGCAGCACACCCGCGTGGTCGTCAACCGTGAACGCCTTCACCCAGTACTGGTCGAACGTGCGCAGGAAGGCTGTGAACGGGTCTCCGTTGGAGACGATGATCGCGCCGCACCAAATTCCAGCGAGGAGCGACACCGTCACTTGGCCCAGCACCGCCGACATGACCAGAGTCACGAGCGGGGGGATCAGCGAGACCCACCCAGGCGACACCACCACAGACGTCGTGTGCGTGGCCTGGAACAGCAGAACCTCGTTGAACTCGACCGTCGGGGGGAGAACCACCGCCGACTCATTGGCAGCACTGGCATCTGTGTCATTGACCTGCGGGGCCTCAGTGGGCTTTGGTGGCGCCTCCTCCCACACGGTCGTGGTGAGGTTGTGCTGTCCGAACGACTGCAGTTGCAGCTGCTTGATGGCGATCGACAGCTGCGAGCGGAAGTTGCCGTCGGCGTCCAGCGTCTTGACGCTGCCGTTGGTCAGCACCGCTCCGTCCGAGTCCTGCACGCGGTACCACAAATGCCGCGGGTATACGGAGCCTGCCGACATCAAATAACCATCAGAGACACAATTGCAGCATTCATAGTACCAGGTAGTACGCACCATTCTTAAGCTCCGGCAGCTCGATGGACGCCTCGAAGTCCACTTGCTGCAAGATGACCGAGGGCGTCTGCAGCGACACGGAGCTGCTGTGCGCGCGGTGGGCGTCACAGAGGCTGGCAGCTAGAGCCGCCGCCAGCACCACGAGACGCTGGAAGCCCATGGAGAGAGCAAGGCAGGCGTGGCGGGATGCCAATCAAAAACGCAATGGAGACTGAGACCTCCGTATGTCGGACCTCCTGCTCTTGCGGGCAGACGCTGGCCACAGCATTCAAATCACAAGATTTTAAGAGGAGTACCGTCCTGACTCGGTTAAATACACAACTTCAACGCGTATCTTTTGACTTCAACTAGGGGGGTGTAGCCCACTATTGCTTTTAGGCTGCGAGCGCGCGCGTGGCGCTCGGGTTGGCTCGACGCAACATGGGCATGAGGTTCGTCCACCGGAACATCTGCGACAAGATGCACGTGGAGAACCACACCGTCACCAGCAGGCAGATGGACGCCTCCGAGCTGAAGAAGCTGAAGAGCTGGGCCTTCTCGTAGAGCGGGGCTGTCAGCTGCCCGAACACCGAGGTAATAAAACTACGCCGAAGGAACAGCGAAACAAATACAGGGTCAGTTCATCTGTGGTGGTGTAGCTCGGCAGTGGATGTGGCCGACGTACAGGTTGTGTGTGGCGTGATAGACGACGCTGGACCAAATCACGTAGCTGGAGTTGCCCTGGATCCAGCACATGATGATGCGGGAGCCCACTAGCAGGAGTGTAAACACTGCGAGCACGTAGAGCAGGTGGAAGTCGCGGGTTTCGGCGACAGCGTATCCTGACCCCTTGGGCACCACCTCCAGTGCGTCGGCGATGATCATGGGCCAGTGCCATAGCGCCCAGATGCAGCCCGTGATGGCCGACGCCAAGATAGTAGAGTGGCTGAATACAATCTCCAGCGCTGAGGTAGCAAAAATGTGAGAAAAAAATTCCATTAGGCGAGGGGGATATGAAATCTTCGAAAAGTGTGATGGCACTAACCTGGGAACAGCGACCCGCTCCAGCCGATCTCCTGGATCATCGCGAAGAAGAACCAGCTTGTGCCTGTGAGCAATCAAACCAGACATATCAGATCAATAAATCGCCCCACGACCAACCCGTCATGCAGGAAGCGAGGGTGACGCCACCTAAAGGTCGCAGTCCCATCGAGAGGCCGACGTCGTAGCGCTGCGGCGGGACCGGGTCCCAAAAGATTCCGAGGAAGCTTATGTAAAACACATAGAACACCAGCCCAGAGTCCAGCGCCTCAACGTCGTTGAAGCTGAACACCATCTCGAGCTTCCGCACGAAGGTCCGGTTAAACTGCAAGACACCACCGCGAACAGCAAACATCAGTGGCGTAGTAAGAATCGCAGAGCCCATAATAACGCACTCACCGGGTTAACCATCCTCGTAGCGGCTGTGAACGAGAAGGCCGCTAGCTCGCACAGCACTGGCACAGCATAGCTCAAGAGCGCGAGTCGGAACGTAGATCTGGACGAGTGCGAGCTTCTGAATAAGTGGTAAAGTGGCGGGATGTTCCAGTGCGGGGGCGTATTGCAGGCTTGAAGTCTCAGCTTTGCAACTACATCAACAAAAAAACATAATAAACAAATACAAGGTCACGATCAGCGGCGGTACACATCAAGCTAATGCTCATTGCAGACGTACTGTTGCGTAGTGCGAGCGATGCGATGGCTGGACTGACAAACCAGAGGCAGCGGAAGGCGAACACAATGGGCGTGTTGGGCGGGATCCCCCACTGCTTGCAGAACACGAGGCCCGTGAGCGACAGCACGACCATCGAGTAGAGCGACACGAGGTAGGCGATGACGGCGTCACGGTAGGCCCACATGACGTCGGCCGAGAACATGCCGTGGAAGAAGTAGTTGGACGAGCCGCGGTCGTTGCGGTGGTGGTACTGGTGCGCGGGCTGCACGAGCGGGTAGTACTCGTCCCAGATATTCTTGCCGTCGCGTCCGGCCTTCTTGTTCGACGCCGTGACCGGTCCGGCGGGCACGGGCCCCACCAGTGCACTCGCTGCGGCGGCGCGGGACTCGGGTGGAGAGCCCGACTCCAGGTTCACGATGGTGCCGTAGTTGCTAGCGGACGCGGAGCTGCTGGGCGCGTTGCTCATGTTGCTGGCGGTGGTGGCGCTGCTGCCGCGGCTGCGCTTGCCCATGGGCGGGGGGGGTGTAGGACGTAGCGAGACCTTGCAGAGGTAGAGCGACTGGAGGCGCTGCGGGCTGATTGATGGAGTCACAGGCGGGCTCGGAGAATGAACGGGCGGGCGCTGCGCGTCTACCAGGCGCCCTCCAGCGATCGATCGCGCGCTTCTGCTTCAGCCCTCGGTCCAAAAGTGCAGCTAAAATCCCAGCGGCTTTCGAAGCACCAGCGCGGAAATCGGGGTGGTGAACGCGCTGTTAGGGGTAGTGAGGGCCCGTATATAGGGGTTTGTAGCCTCATCACGCGACCTTCGAGCGACATTCGAAAAATAGAAGCCCAAAGGAGTGCTATAGAAGGTGCATCCGATGGGTTACCCTGGGTTACGTCGTGTACTTACATCACGAGCTGTGCTTGCTTGCCCGCTGGACAAGCTCAGCGAGCAAGCACAGGAAGAAGTTCTATAGGCTCGAACCTTTGCATTGTCTTGAAGGCGGTTGTGGCCTTCTCTGTCTTACAAATTACAGACTGCAGCTTACAGTATTTTGATGCGAACTTGGTACGACTGATACGCCATGGATCAAGGTTCAATCGATCATCTCGCCACAACAGCGTGATTTGCATGACGCCGTTATGACTTTAGGTTATCACCACGGTTGGGGGCCATTATCGCGGAGCGCGACCACGAGTCGTCTTGCGCGGCCAAACAGCTTGCCTTGGCTTGACTTCACACCTGCGAAGAACGCTGCAGGTAAGACGGTGCAATGCAGATTGGATATCGGAGTCGTCACTCGGCCAACAGCCAATCCACGGCGGACACCGCCTCGCTGGGCCCTAGCAAGTTGCTAGTAGCAACTGGGGTGTCGGCGACAGTCCGTTGGCAACAACAGCAGGCGACCATCAGTCTGCAAAGGTGATCGCGAGGAAGGCGAAAGGCTGGCAGGTTCTGTGCGCCCCGAAGCAAGATGAGATTCAAACGACGGCTATTACAGCGCCCCACAATAGCTGGTCGGCGTACACCGGTCAAGCCCTTGAGTCTCTGGCAACGGCTAAGAAACCTGCAGACTGAAGACTGGAGGTCAGTAAGAGCCGCGATAAGGGCATGTTCTGGGGTTGCGACCGCAGGTCGGACGGTGCCGTCCGACCTGCCTTTCTCTAATCGCGAATTCGGGATCGATCGCTGGTCTCCGTTAAGAGGTGACAAACCAACATTCCTTCGCGAAGCCCGCCTTGTTGCCAACAAGTTGTTGGTCGCACATCTGCATGTATCGCTTCACTTACACGAAGATTAGGACTGCAGTGCTGTAAGATCAAGGTAGGATTGTGTAGCCGCTTCACTAAAGCGATGTCGAGTCCAATGAATTCCTTTATGGTACTACCTAAGACGCTGTCAACGGAAACTTAGCGTGGGAGATCACAGATAATACCAGGGGTGCTACTTAATTGCGAGTACACTTCACTGACTTCCGAGTAGTTTCACACGAGAGCTATGCGTTGGCTGGGATAGCTAAAGGATTTTGTGTGAGGTAATGCCACGCGACAATTCTGGGAAAATTACGGAAAACAACAATTTACGTAGCTGTGGGTGCTACTAGTATTTGTTTTATCCTTGGTTGTTCTCAGACAGATAGTTTAGAAGAAAGACTCTCAGATGCAGGATGCCGATGTGACACAATCGAAAACTATACTTCGTTCGAAGTAAGTAAAGTGAACGCGTGTGCTTCTAGTTGGCGTTAGTATAGAACCCGTTATATACTTTAGTGTCCGGTACAGTAGTTGGCGACTACTTGTGCAACTGCGCGTTGGGGGGTTAAGCCACAACTCTATGGACGGTTCTATTAGCCGAATGCAGGCAGATGCTGCGGCTGCAAAGCAGGCGCAGAAGATGCCTGTGGATAGCGGTTTTGCCAGCACAAGGTTTGATATAACACAATATTCGAGTCAAGAAGCGCGGTTAGTGGACGATAACTACGGCCATCTACTGCGCTTGCTTCGCAGCCGCAGCATCTGGCCGGTAATACAGGATAGTTCAGTGAGAAATGATGCAGTCCTGTTTACTTTTAAAAACTTGCAAACAATTATTTTGCTCTTCAGAAGTTTTTGCACTCTCGCTAATTGCGATTTCGCTGTAACTGGGAATTCATTTCGTGACGAACTAAGGGTTGTGAGGCTGGTACTTGTAAGCCAACAAGCTGGTCTCCCAGGATACATGCTCTAGCTAGATGAAGCAGCTATGAGCAGATAGTATTTCAAACACGCACCGTTATGGATCAATCAGGAACCGGACGATGTCGTCCGATACTTTCCTTGAGCTCAGGACGTCAGAGAGCATGTCTGTGTTTTCAAGGTAATATAGTTAGTTTAAATTACTTGCTCTTCTACTGTAGATGGACGAGCTGCCACACGCTGCTACACCAGATCGGCAAATAGTTTTCATATATGCTGTCGTTTGAGAGGCCGACCGTCGGCCTAACGGCTACACGATTAGCTGACGTTCCTTGAGTTGACGATGTCGGCGTCGGCTCGCAGCTGCTGGGGCACATATCGGTGAGCTACGGCAACAAGCGTAAGCTAAGAACATCGCTCATCAGCGACGTGGTGCCGAAGACCGGCGAGCAGCGCTGATTTCGGCAACGATTCCTCGCAGCACTCGTGTCCAAATGCGACGAATACGGAATTTTCGAAATGCTCTCGAGCTTGTCTCGGACTTGAGATGCATAGGCGATATTCAGTTAACTTCAGTTACCGGGGCCAGTTTTTCGGCTCCAGTAATACCGGCTTCAGTTACCGAGGTGCCGCCTAATTAATCTGTGTTGGGCTGGCCACAGCACTCCCTCCGGGGTTACTGCTATCCCAGGATAAACCTTATTCGTGGCTTAGGAAAGGCGCCACGTCCGGCATTGCCACCCTGGATGAGACCGAAGGAAGACACAGCATGAATGTATCTGGGGAAGTAACGCATCGAACCACTTATGTGGATGTAAGGAAGCTAATTGAGAATTTAAGCGTTATCCAGCAGAAAACATCAGACAAGTTGCCCTAAAGGGCTAGTAGCACGTTATTTACGTTCGTGAATGCCATACTGACATTCAACGTTCTTAGAGCGGAGTCAGTCAGTAGCTGAAAGCTAACGCAACGCACGAGTTCAAAAGAGGTATATGTACTCGAAAGTCCGAGTATATTACTCTTTACTCGAAAGTCCGCGAAATGTACTCGAAAATAAGGACGACCCCAATAACAGCGACCTGATCGCCACCGCTGAGAATGCTTGCTAACTAGGACCAATCTTCGAGAAGCCCAGCGAAGTCATTCGTACGATCTCAACGCACCGTGCACAACTTGTAAAATTGTATTAATACACAGCTGAACCGTACTTAAACGATTGTGTATTGTACATTAAACTTCAACTTGCTGGACTTTGCCTTTTCAACAAATTCATCAGGGCTAAAATAATGGCCCAGCCTGAATCCGTGCAGCGATTCCCGTTTTCACAGCTGAGGATATCCGCGGGAGGGCGTAGTTTGACGTCTTAGTAAGATTTTTACATGTATTTACGCCGTACATGTAAAGTAGACCTGGACTGGACTTTGCTGGTGTTTTTGTTGGTGAGGGAATGGGCCACGCTCGCGAGAGGCGCGGCCATGATCTCCCTGCTCAGGGCCGACAAGAAAGCACACCGTGTTGTGCTCCTGAATGCGGCACCGACCGCACATTTGTTCGTACCAAAATGGAGCAATCACGCGGGAAGCCCATGAGGCGTCACTGACGGCAGCCCATGAGGCGTCACTGACGCCTCATGGGCTGCCGTCACAGCCGAGCGGATGGTCCTGCTGAAGGATAATCTCAAGCAATGAGATACTGTCGCAAGGGAGATTTGGGTCCAGCAGCTCCACCTGGCTCAGGTCCTGAGATTGAAGGTGTTATTGCTGAACTGGAGCAATGATGTGGTTCGCTGCAAAGGGCGACTACTGTATTATGGCGCATTTTAATTAAAATTACCGGTCGACGTGCCCGGCGTAGCACGCTGCGTACCAGTCAATCCTCGGCTGGTTCCTTGAGTCAAGGCAACGGTTACGAAGCCTGCTGCTGGCCAGTGAGAGCCGTGAAAAAGAGCCTAGCCCTGTAGGTATGAAGCATGAGGTCGGACGTAGCGTCCTACATGCACCTCCCTTTTTCCAATCGAGAATTCGACAGCGATCGGAGGGAAACGCTTGGACATCGCTGGTCTCAGCTGAGGTGGCGAACCAACATTCCTTCACATCTGGAGCACAAGCCTGCCGAAGAACTCTGTCTTGTTGGTCTTATGCCTGACATTTGTTTCGCAAAAAAATAAGGACCAACAACGATGCCTAGATCTCGTTCAATTCGTCTTCATGCGTTTATTTTTCTTGACATACCGGTACCTACAAAACGCAGTCATCGGCAGCACCAGCAACGCAGCGCGCTCTAATAAACCGTCCAGAATGCTTGCTGGACAGCGCCTTGTGCCTAGTAGGCACAAGGTCTTCGAGAAGCTCAGCGATGTCGTTCGTACAGAAGCTTAGCGAAGTCGTGTCAGTGCGCACTTACCGTAGCGGACAAGTTGTACAGTAAATGCACAGAATAATCGTAATTGTACTTACAACTTCAACTTTGCTGATTCGATTTCATCACATCAAAGTTGAAATCATGGTCCCAGCCTGAATCAGTGCGGCGCTTCCCGATTTTCCACAGCTTCGGCTTTCCCCCACACGACGGCGGGAGTGGCGTGGTTTCGCGCCATCCTTCATAATATGTACCGGTAGCTCTGGGCTGGACAGCCCAACACGCAGACGATTGCTGGCACAGCACAGTAATTAGATGTAAATAGTTGCGGTGGTAACTCCAGCTGCTCTAGCGAGCCGGCAAGGCAGCAACCGCCAGCTGATGGGGGGATTGGATCACACTTGTGAGTCCCGTGGCCATAATCCCGTGCTCAGGACCGACAAGAGCGCGCCATGCCGTGTTGGTGTACATGTAGTGCCCTGCCCTCCTGCTGCTAATTGGGGCACCGACCGGACACTCGTTTTGTATTGTAATGGAGCAATCACGGGAAAACGTCAAAAGGTGTATGAATTTGAAACGTTTTGTCAAAAGCGGTTAACTCGTGTCATTAGGTGTATGCTAGGTTGTCGGTATGACAGTATGTGTATGTGGTTCCAAGCGCACTAAGGTGCATCATAAAGCTGCATCAGCAACGAATGCGGTGACTGGTGTGTGGGCTTAGATCCAAATCCATAAAACCCGGGGTTAGGAAGGCTTCTACCTGATGCAACTAGCAGCGAACACGGTCAACTAATAATAGCATATAGAGCAACTGTACTCGACAACTTCGCTATTGTGGCTGCAAGGAACTACCAACGCAAACCGCAAGCGTCTATAGCATGGCTGTACTAGGTAGGTTTTGCATCTGAATTTCGGAGGTGAAGGAGCTCTAGTGAGAGCCCCCAACCGGGGGAGAGTGTAGGTATTGTAGAACTGTGGCAACGCTGAGGCCTGGCTACAATGGATAACGACGTTCATTGTAGTCCCTCAGTCGTACAATTCGCTATCAAAGTCATGGGCACCACGAACCGGACGAGCGTGTCGTTAATAAACTACTGTGCTTGGAAGGTCGATCCTGGGTCTGTATGACCCGACCTCGGCAGAAATACCGCGGCAACCAAAACGTGTGTCAGTACGTGTATGATGAGACATGACGCGACGTGACGCCCACGACCACTACACCTATTGACAAACGTTTTCCCAACGCATACACCTTTTGACGTTTTCCCAGCAATTACCCGCAGACAGACAGCGAAGCGTCAGGCCTGCTGAAAGATAATCTCACGGAAGATTTGGAGCTCCGTCAGCGCACTCAACGCACGCTCCTCTACGTCCGGTGGCGGTAGCCTTTTCGGTGCTACGAAAAGGTGCGAAACTTACGGTTTAGCGGTTGCCAGTAGCCTTTTCTTTACGAAACTTTCGTTTCGGCGGTTGGCAACCGCCGGTTGCCTCAGTGTGTGAGTCATGGACACAATCCGTTTTATCAGATCCCGGGCAGATGGCAAGCTTCCCCACACAACAACAACAGCAAGCGGCGAGATTCACGTACATGTACAGTATAATAGCCCCCATCTCGACTCCCGCTCTTCCTGAAGCAAGCTGTTGGGGCAGATTCGCATGGCGGCGCCAGCTGCGAGCGTCGGGCGACGCGAAGATTTTTTGATCACGAAAACAGCGCCCTGATTGAGAGGCTCGACAACCGCTGTAATTGGTCCAACAAGCCGTTACCGCGCCCCCATTGGCCGCCGACCTCGCGCAGGAGTGTTGGTCGTCCAACTACTGATGGCTCGACGTGCGGTGAGGAAAGCAAGTCACAGACGCGGATAGACGTACGTGGCCCCACACGCCAATCAGTCTCCAATTTCCTGGCCTCCGCGCACTCAGCGTCTCAACAGCTTCACACACACGCATCAACAATGGCCCCGAACCCGTACGAAGTGTCCGACGCGCTGGCCGACGTCACCTCCGTCAACCCCGGCGTGCGCCGCCGTATCCTCGTGACCGGCGCCGCTGGTTTCATCGGCTTCCACACGGCCAAGGCGCTGCTCGCGCGCGGCGACGACGTGGTCATTGTGGACGAGATGAACGACTACTATGACGTGAAGCTCAAGCAGAGCAACCTCGACTGGCTCACCAAGAACTACGGCGAGCGCGTGACGGTGGTCATCGGCGACCTGTGCGACGCGCAGCTGGTGCGCCGCGTGCTGAAGGAGACGTCGCCCGCCGCCATGGTGCACCTGGCTGCGCGCGCCGGCGTGCGCCCCAGCATCGACAACCCGCTGCTGTACATCCACGCGAACGTGGTGGCGACGATGGTGCTGCTGGACGCGTGCCGCGAGTTCGGCATCAAGAAGTTCGTGTACGCGAGCAGCAGCTCGGTGTACGGCGGCAGCCTGAAGGAGAGCTTCAGCGAGGAGGACATCGTGGACTTCCCCGTGAGTCCGTACGCGGCGACCAAGAAGAGCTGCGAGCTGCTGGCGCACACGTACCACCACTTGTACGGCATGGACACGATCGGCCTGCGCTTCTTCACGGTGTACGGTCCTCGTGGGCGTCCCGACATGGCTCCGTTCAAGTTCATGGACCGCATCGCTCGGGACGTCGCTATTGACCAGTACGGCGACGGCTCGTCGTCGCGCGACTACACGTTCATTGATGACATTGTGCAGGGCGTGCTTCTGAGCCTGGACCGCGGATTCGGCTGCGAGGTGTTCAACCTGGGCCGTGGCACGCCCGTGCTGCTGACGGACTTCATCCAGATCATCGAGGGTCTGGTGGGCAAGAAGGCCAAAATCAACATTTTGCCGGACCAGCCGGGCGACGTTCCCCGCACGAGCGCGGACATCTCGAAGGCGGAGCGTCTGCTGGGGTACAAGCCCACGACTCCGCTGGAGCAGGGTCTGAAGAAGACGTGGGAATGGTACTCCGAGTTCTACAACAACGCGTCTCCGTAAAGTGGTTGCGTTAGCGTGTGCGTCGGTGAAGTTCTTGGGGCGGTTTTGATAAGCGAGTTGTTGCATCGCAGTACTCATCGTTTACCTCGAAGCGGACAGATTAGCTGCCAACTTTTGTATGAATTTGAAGATAAATGTACTAGTTTGAATCTCACTTTTAGACGAAAAGTATGAAAGGTCGATTGATACTTCTTATAGTTTGTTCAACTCATTTTAATGCGCCTTTTAAAGGTGCCTACATGTACACTTCGGTTGTACAGTACAACTTGTACTGCTACATGTATAGCGTTTTGGGCTAAATTCGCCGATTGAATTTACACTGGATTAAAAAAGTTGGCCTCATCCCGAGCGTAGGGCATAGCTGGCGCCGGGTTATCGTTTGACCTCCCTTACAGTGCAACGGCAGTCAATGAAGCTGAGGTTCTCGACGCTTATACTTCAGCGATTCGAGCCTTCCAGGTTGGATGCTCAAACGGACTGGTTCAGTGATTCTTCAGCACAACATCAGCTGGACTAACCGATCGTCTACCGAAGTGAGTGCACCGTCGCAGCGTCGCGGATTCGAAGCAGCTCTGGTTTGTCGGCCCACCGCACATTCTTGGGATGAGAACTCAAATCAAAGCGGCAATGTTTGCGGCCGCCTGCTTGGTTCCAAGGAATCGTTCAATACGGGTAAGCTACTGTAGTGACGCGGTATCGTGTCACATTAGGCGGACCCACAATTTAATTTTGCACCGGCGTTCGTCGAGGTAGAATCGTGCAAATGAGTCCCCACTTTGATCTGCTATGCTATCTGGTCGAGATTCTTGGTGTGTTCCATCGTAGCTTCTGGGTCAAGCTTGTGGCACGAAAGTGCCGTCGGCCAGGTTATCCAGACACCATGTGCTGGTTCGGCACAGCTTCAAACAGCACACTTTACACTCGGCCGGGATGCTGCCTAGTCTCATGTAATCTACATCTACCAAGGGCGTGGTTGCATCCGTACAAGTGAAGCGCTAGAAAACACGTGTCACGGGGTTGTAAGACGTGTTCGAGACTCTTGCCACGTCAACGATGTACAGTAGTTAAGTAGTGGCCAAAGCCTCGCAGAAGCTGCTAATAAAAAATATCATGTGCTTCAGCTCGATCTCAGCTTTTCGTTGCTACCTTGCTTGTTTGGCTAGCAGTAGAATTGGCACATCTATGGTAGAAAGAGTGATTCGCGCATATTATCGTGGACCAGAGAAGTAGGTAAATTGCGGATATTCGGTTGCTTTCATGCCAAGCTACGCTCGTATTCCCTCCCCCCCCCCTAGCCATGAACGCGCGAGATATTACGACTCATGGTACCAGAGCGCCGTCATCCTATGGATAGATACATGTCGGACGTGCGGTGCAAACAATAGCATCAACATTGATGACTTTGCCTTGTTGCCCAGACGGAATCTCAAGGATACGTCGTGACAGTTTCCTACTACGGTACATGTACTAGTGTCTGCCGACAGCAAGGATGGAGTAGACTGGAGGCAGTGGCCACTGCTGATATCCACGTATGGTACTGTTGCGATAGGGATCTCGCGCTCACGTTCTGCAATGGATCAGTGAAGTTCATTAGATTCACTGTATTTACACAACTGAGTCAACTACTGTACGCACCATCAACGGAAAGTAGGTCGATCACGTTCGCGTCTTTTGTAGCCTGTATCCTCGAAATTAGGATCGTATGTAAAAGGATCAACTCGGTACTCTTTACTTCAACTTGAGCAATGCAAACACCAAGTTTGTTTTATCCTGTAAGGGTGCTTCATCCTGTTGGTTCTTTTACATGTGAGAGGTTTTGTCCTGTTCTTCCATAACTTCTGGGGTCTGGAAGTAAAGATTTGTGCGACAGGTTATCGAGCCTACGTCCATAAGCAGCTGGCCAGCGTTCACCGCATACAGATATTAATAAAACTGCATGTATAATACATGTACGAGTTAGTTGTGCCGCGCACGAAGTATCCAAGCATTTATCTGCCAAAATCTAGCAAGAACTACCGTTGTGCATGTAGAAGCGAGAGTGATTAAGAGGGGAAAGTCTGATTCAGGCAGCTCATTCAGCATTGCCAAGTCCCGTTTCCTGTCCTTTGTGGAGACTGACCAATGCCTGTGTTTATGAAGTTGTACGTTCGTGAATTTCGGCGATATGTTTTCTGGGTTTCTGAAGCACCACGTCCATACTAATCAGCAGCTGGCAGTTCCTGCGAGATGGCTGTAAAAGCAGCAGGAGGACAGGCAGGGCATGGATCCGAGTCTGCAGTCCTGCATGGCACGCGCTCTTGGCGTTCATCAGCCCAGCACATGGTGTCAGGAAGTCAAAAGCCGCACCCCTGTTAGAAGCACGGAGCCGTTCACCGATGGGAACCCCCTTCCAAGTTAATGACGTGCGGTGCACGCAGCACCTCTGCAGAACGGATGCTCGTTCGTAAGATCGAAATATAATACATGTACATGTACGTAAGCAGCTACCGTAACTGAGAAACCAAAGCATGCAGCTCATAAGCAACACTTCAGTTCTCAATTCACCAGCTTCAGCTCAAGCAGCCCCAGGCACTCCAACACAGCATCAACAATGGCCCCGAACCCGTACGAAGTGTCCGACGCGCTGGCCGACGTCACCTCCGTCAACCCCGGCGTGCGCCGCCGTATCCTCGTGACCGGCGCCGCTGGTTTCATCGGCTTCCACACGGCCAAGGCGCTGCTCGCGCGCGGCGACGACGTGGTCATTGTGGACGAGATGAACGACTACTATGACGTGAAGCTCAAGCAGAGCAACCTCGACTGGCTCACCAAGAACTACGGCGAGCGCGTGACGGTGGTCATCGGCGACCTGTGCGACGCGCAGCTGGTGCGCCGCGTGCTGAAGGAGACGTCGCCCGCCGCCATGGTGCACCTGGCTGCGCGCGCCGGCGTGCGCCCCAGCATCGACAACCCGCTGCTGTACATCCACGCGAACGTGGTGGCGACGATGGTGCTGCTGGACGCGTGCCGCGAGTTCGGCATCAAGAAGTTCGTGTACGCGAGCAGCAGCTCGGTGTACGGCGGCAGCCTGAAGGAGAGCTTCAGCGAGGAGGACATCGTGGACTTCCCCGTGAGTCCGTACGCGGCGACCAAGAAGAGCTGCGAGCTGCTGGCGCACACGTACCACCACTTGTACGGCATGGACACGATCGGCCTGCGCTTCTTCACGGTGTACGGTCCTCGTGGGCGTCCCGACATGGCTCCGTTCAAGTTCATGGACCGCATCGCTCGGGACGTCGCTATTGACCAGTACGGCGACGGCTCGTCGTCGCGCGACTACACGTTCATTGATGACATTGTGCAGGGCGTGCTTCTGAGCCTGGACCGCGGAGTCGGCTGCGAGGTGTTCAACCTGGGCCGTGGCACGCCCGTGCTGCTGACGGACTTCATCCAGATCATCGAGGGTCTGGTGGGCAAGAAGGCCAAAATCAACATTTTGCCGGACCAGCCGGGCGACGTTCCCCGCACGAGCGCGGACATCTCGAAGGCGGAGCGTCTGCTGGGGTACAAGCCCACGACTCCGCTGGAGCAGGGTCTGAAGAAGACGTGGGAATGGTACTCCGAGTTCTACAACAACGCGTCTCCGTAGGCATTTCGACTGCGACCTCAAGACTATGTAGTGGTAAATGCGTAATACAGTGACACCTCCCTAAATGAACCCCTCTAACAGGCCATGTGTTCCCTATCTGGTTTGGATTCCTCGACTGCAAACGGGATTATATGGATTTCATTATAGGTGTTCTATAACTGATCAAAAACCTCTTTATTCTCTAAATGGTCGCCATTGTTGGCGCCTCAACCCTCTAAATGGACGCCGTAGTAATCGATCCAAACTCATATATTTTTCTCAATCACTTGCCTGCCTCCTCCCACGTATGCCATTGCTACCACTACTCCCGCCACAACAAATCGAGCGAAGAGAGAAATTTTATCTGGGATGCTAAGTTGGAACAAAGAGTTTGCAGTAGCTGCAAGCTTGTAAATACTGATAAATAAGCTAGCCACAGTATTTTACAATCAGCGCAGCGTACGTATATAATTTACGAAAAACTAAAATATTATGATGTCGAGACAACTAGGGGCTATGCAGTAGATACCAAGCAAAAGATAAAACTGCAGGCATGGTGGCAGGATATCGGGACAACAAATATTCCCATAACCTACAACCTGAGGGGATGCGATTCTGCTAATACCAATGAGAAGAAGGAGTAGGAACAGACAATACCGCGCCTACCGTTATTGGTTAAGTTCTGTCTGTGTGAAGACGAAACAAAACAATAGTACGAAAAAGCTGGAGGGGTACCAGGTAAAGAAAGCCCTTGTATTGTGCACCTAACATATGAAAATGTAGCCATTAGAAGTGTAGCCATTTCTTTATCCGATCAATTCTTTAACTGAAACAGCGTATTAGACCGAGCGAACTGGGTGTCATTTATAGAGGTGTGACTGTACTGAAAGTTGTCTTGTTCTCTGGATTTTATCCAGAGTTGTTAGGGTGATACGACTGCAGGTGCAAATCACTATAAAAATGCATGCTCCGCTATCGGTTAGAGCATCTCCAACGGTAGTGCATAGTGCAAAAATGATAAGGCGAAGTGAACGGCTGGACACTACGTAAAAACAGGACGAACATGCATGAAATAGCTTGCATTTGTTTTCGCTTCCCCAACGGTATTGCAGAAATGCATAGTGAAAGCGGAGGAGTTGCCCCAGAACAGTCAATGCAGCTGCCTTTACCTCATAGTACAGGTGTCATCCTACTATTGCGAGAACCTGCTTGATGACCTGCACGACGATGAGACCTCCCCCTGCTTGCAAATATGGGTTTGGAGTACACTGCCACTTTGTCTTGAGACTATAGCAACCGTGAGAGTGTTGCAAGCGCCTTACCAAGGAAGAAATTCCGCTGTATACCTAACTAGTGCCTATATACGTTCTGTAGGAGCATGTGTACCTGTTTCCAGCATCCGTCAACGCAGTAGGCGCTCACACGAGAATATTTTCGTTGTGCACTACGTGTGCATTACGGGCCGATTCGTAGGGGAAAACCGGGCTTTATTCCCTACGAGGCTTCCCTAGTGCACAATCACTTTTCAAATGTTACTTCACTGTTACTTCTGTGCCCCTGTTGGAGATCAATTTTTTTTGCACTTGCGCATTTTTGGTCATTTTTGTGTATATTGCACTACCGTTGGAGATGCTCTTATAAACGAACGGATCATTAACGTATCGGACCGTACCCGTTAACTTTAATACTTCTCCGGTCCGGAAAAGAATTAACAGTTAGGTTTTTTCATAAAAAACCTCGAAAAAATCGATTTATGATTAGTCGAAGCACCCTATTATGCACGGATGTCCCATCTCTCATTAGACAAAAAGACAACATCAGTGATTTGTATGGAAAAAAACTCAAATATGATTGGCTGTTTTTCAGGCGTTGGAAGATTCGATTGGTTATGGCGATATAAGACACGAATAAGCTTTCTTTCAGCTTTCTAAATCGTATTTTTACGTTCAAATCTGATAAACTTTGACAACGCTGCGAATTTAAACCTAACACACCTAAAATTCGACCATTTAAACTGGCCGATACAGACCGCAATGGCGGGAAAACGCATTTAAAAAACAATCCGTGCAATACAGCAGACAAAGGGCTTTACGCCACGGCCAATTACAGCTCTGTTGGCGTAGTAGAGCGTGAATTATGGTCGATTATATGAACTGTTAATTTTTTTCCGGACCGGAGAAGTAAACGCTTGGATAATATATTATCCAGCGGCGTGTTGCTTGAGTCTTTTAGGGTCGACATTTGCGTGACACGATTGATCGGATGTCGCTCGACCATACATAACTACAGTTGTGTTTGCAGTACATGTATGTTCAACGATGTTACATCGGTGTCGCCACGTTCAAGTCATGGAACGACACCCACGAATACCCACGACTTCAATTTAAAGTCGTGGGTGTCGTTGAAGTCTTCAAACGATGCTGGTCTCGTTTCAACCATTCTGCACGTGCTCGTTTCAACCATTCTGCACGTGCATACGAACCGTTACCGCCGCTATCAAGCCTTGACGTTGGCTGCATATTTTTGCAAGATAGCTAAGGCATAGTGAGTGACCAGTACATGCTCGCGTAAGGGCTTGAGATAGTTGGCAGTGCATGCTTTCATGGTTTCGGAACTTGGTAGCAAACCCGAATAAAGACAAAAGCACCAACTGCTGAAATTTAAGGATACTTCGCTCTTACCAAAGAACCTCGGGTACACCTTTTCCAGGCGTAATTCACGGTGTGCAAATACAGTTCGGCAAGAGCAAAAACAAATTCGTGAAGTGCAATACGTAATTCAGCAACCCTTTCCAAATCGATATCGAGATATTCATCCGATTATAAAGGGCATACGCATCGCGATCTTTCTTCAACTTCGCGCCTTCACTTCGCGCCATCTAGTGCAATTGGTGGCTGTTTGCGCTTCGCAGCCCAATTTCCCGCCTTCGCGCAACTCTGTTGCGCGCGAACGCCGCTGCTGGCGAGAGCACCATGCTCCTAAGACCTCCGTTTTCATTTTGCCACGCCACCAACAGCCGCTCCACCTCGAGATCCTCTGCCCAAGATGCCGCTCAAGTACTATCGCTACGCGTTAGAAACCAAGTTGCGGGTGGTGGATGCTGCACGCAACGACCGCAACTGGGAAAAGCTTGCTGCTGAGCTCGGTGTCAAGTTAAACACCGCACGATACTGGGTTCGGCTGAATGTTCACGGGGACGAGCCGGTTCAAGCACGCCCAAGAGGTGGGCGAGTCTCGCGGAAGGTGACGGGGGCCATGGTGGAGTTCCTGCTCGAGAAGCTGCGCGGGGACCCGGACCTGACGCTACGCCAGCTGGCGGACATGCTCGAGAACGAGACCGGCGTTCGTGTTGCGCCCCAGACCGTCAAAAACCATGTTGACGCTGCGTGCTTCACGATGAAGCAGCTACACAAGGAACCGCAGTACATGAACACGCCGCTGAACAAGGAGAAGCGCCGCGACTACTTGGTCAAGTTGCAAGAGTACCAAGCTGCAGGCAAGGTGATTCTGTACATGGATGAAACGAACTTCAACCTGTGGGCGACGCGCACGCGCGGGTGCAGTTTGAAAGGCAAGCGCGCGGTGAAGAAGGTGTTTGCGGGCGGAGGCCAGAACACGCATGTGATCTCGTGCATAAGCGAGCACGGCTTGGTCTACTTCGAGACGCGCTTTGGCTCCAACCGCTATGCGAATACCAACGAGCTCATCAGGAGCTTGTTGCGTCATGTGGCACAGCATGGTGAGATTGCTCTGAGTGATGTGGTGCTGGTGCTTGATAACGCACCTTGCCACTGCCGCGCGGAAGAGGTTTTTGGCGAGGCCGAGTTTGAGCCGGCTACGCTGCTTCGGTTGGGCCCATACTCACCAATGTTGAACCCAATTGAGAATGTGTTCTCCACATTCAAGTCCTTGGTGAAGGCGTACATGAGGGAGCGCCGCCTCGATATTTTGGTCGTGCCTGAAGGAGTGACAATGAAGGACTACCGTCAGTCGTTCCTGCACGAAGCGGCTCACATGTACATACCGCAGGCCGCGAGCACCGCCAATTGCCGAGCCTTTTACCGCCACACGCTTCGCTTCCACTTCATGGTAAGCAACATGGACGACATGCCTGTGGGCACGTGAGATTACGCGCTGTATGCCAGGTACTTTATTTGATTTGCTTTTGTACGTAACCTGGCAGTTCATGCTTTTAACGATTTCAATGAATACGAATTTGCACTTCACGAATTTGTTTTTGCTCTTGCCGAACTGTATTTGCACACCGCGAATTACGCCTGGAAAAGGTGTAGAACTGCTAGGCACATTTAAGATAAATTAACTTAGAATCAAACCTAGAATCAAAACTACATGATAAAATCCATGCTTTAGCACGGCTTAGTTCAACCTTGGATACGTTACCAGGTATGTTTCTCTTAGACTATTACTTCAATTATATCAAGGTAGGGGAAGGTGTTGATAACAGTTTCGGGGTAGGGTTTTCTTTCGTTTCATTTTTGTGTTGAAGTGCAAGTTTCCTCCGAGCCAAGCAAGATAATGGCGGGGAAGCGCTTGAAAGTGTCCGGGGACATCCAGACGCTGACTCCGGCGCAGCGAGAGGCGCTGAGCGAGATCATCAGCGACTCCATGAATACTGGCGGTCTGATCGCCTGGCGCAAGTTGACCGAGAGTCCGACGTTCGCCGGCGTGGCGTACGACACGCTTCGGCGCGAGGGGAAAGCGGTCAAGCGGCAGCTCTCCAAGCAGGGACTCGAGTCTTTCGTCCCCACCAAGCGCCACATCAGCGAGCTGGACGAGGACCCAGCTGAGCCGGAGCCGCAGGACGACCAAGTGGCGGAGCTGGAGGCGCTGGTGGCTCACAAGGACAAGCTCATAGCGGACGGCGTGAGGCAGATCAAGACGCTCAAGCAGAAGGTCACGGGGCTCGACGCGGCCGTCGCCGAGAGGGACGAGCAGCTCGCGGAGCAGGAGAAGCTGCAGAAGCAGGTGGAGGCGCTCCAGCAGTGCATCAGTGAGCTCAGCGCCATCATCGCCAGCAAAGATGTGCAGCTGGAAGAGGCCAACGCCCGTTATGATACGCTGCTGCAAGGCGTTCGGCAGCTGGCGTCCGAGGGGTAGACGCTGCTGTGCGTAGCTCAATGGGGAGGGAGCTGCGTACCTATCTACTTACTTACTGATCAAGTCGTCAACGTTTTTCTAGTAATCAAGCGCCTACTACGTTATGAGTGTTCGTTCACGCTGCGTCAAGTGAGCCTGTGGTTGCTTACCCTGGAGCGACGATGAAGAGTGCGCCCCATGGTGGTGCCAAGTGCACTACTTACTCGATTATCATCTCGTGCGCAACACGTTAGCGACGCCGTGGCAAGAGCTAGGCTCGGTTGGACATGTTCGCGGGGTCGCATCCCGCAGCAACGCACCGCAAACCTGGGATCGTCGGGTAGTGACTGCAGTTCCGTGCTACCCTCATAGATCCCCAAGGATATCCGCTTCAAGGTCGTCCAGCTACTCCAGAATAAAATACAAGCATGAGAATTACATCGGGGTGATGGCAGAATCTCGAAGCAAAACGCACCTCTTCCTCCTCCTCTTCCGCATCTTCAGCGCCATCATTTTGCTGCTCCGAAGGAGTGACCCGCAGTCGCTTTTCCCCTGACTCAGCGGTAGCACCATCCGCCTCGTGAGCCCGTTTAGCACTGTCGTTCTTGGTTCGACGGGAGAAAAGTTGGTCCTTAATGTCGGTTGAAGACTGCTTCCTCTTCTCCTCTTCCTTGCTTTCGCGCTCCTCCGCTTCAATGAGTCGCAAGAATGCATCGTCCACGTCCTAGCGATCATACACACGCGGGTCAAAATCATTAGCCACAGATATCAACAGGAAATAAAGACACGATAGTACCTTGGGTGGAGAAGATGAACGTGCCGGAGTCTTCTTTGCCTCCTCGACCTTTTTCGCCTTGACGCTGGCGCGAGGCGGCTCGCGCTTCGTTGCTTTGATTTTCGATAGGAAATCAAATGTCCCTCCAGTCGCTACGACACCGGTCGCAACAGGTCCGGCAGCAATGGTACGAGGACGACTGCCGCCAGACGGTCTACGAACTACTCGTGATCTCCTCACCATTTTCGACTTGTGCACAGCGCCGTCTTCACTAGGAGGGTTGCCCGAGTCGTCAATTACCTGTGCAAACGTGACTTGCTTACCCGGTTTTGCGTCCCCAGGCCCCCTCTTGACTAAAATGCTGGACACCGTCTTTCCTTCAGAAGCAGGAGCAGAAACTGGCGTCGGATTGCTACTATCGGCGTCAGTTTTGATTTCAGCTGACGGAGTCTTCGACTCAGAAGGTTCACCTGTATCGGAGGACGAGGTAGCACCATTCGCATCCGGTTGCTTTTCAGGTTCTGGCTTCTTGTGTTTGGCTTTCCATTGATCAGCAAGGAAATCTTGCTCGGAAACCCGAGACCACGACCGAGCACACTTGATAATCCAATCGGGGGTCACAATGAGCACGCCGGGTATTTTCTTCGCCTGAAGTCACAGCACCGCACACGGTTCAACATCAACGCCAAGCGTTCAAAACATAAGAGCCGCTGCAGCTCACTTACCTGAACGTGCTTCTGGGTTCCTAACCGTTCTGGGTGGATCACAAGGTGTGTAAGTGGGAAGTTGTTAAGCGTCATGCTGGGCTTGGCCCCCAAATCTACCGCCAGACGCCACAAATAATGAGATTCATGGCTTTGGGGACCGACAATGGGGAATACTCCGCTGAAAACAATGCTGCATCCATGCAGAATCGATCGTTTTTGCTGCAATAGATCACGCTGTTAGAAAACAAACACATTCTCCGGTGGTCACTTCGACGACGTACCTCGCTCAAAATTGCCTTCACATCGCGGCCATTGCCGGCCATCTGCTCTTCAGCAGTTGTACCTCTCATACCAGTTTCGTGACCCGCGTAGAAGGTTTCATGAACATGCTAGACGGTGCAAATAAGGGTATCGTTAGAAATCTACAGCAGCCATGAATATGTATGTCCAATATAACCAACGCGTACCTTCAGAACCGTTGTCGACTGCGCAAGATGCCTGTCTTCGCTGGTTTCGGAATTTGACTCGTCCAGCCCTGCCACGCCACGGCCTGACGCGTTGTTGATCTCGGATGTGCACTTAAAGTAGTGGTACGGCTCAATTAAGAACACGTTCCCTTCGTTTTCCTTCCATACATCGATTCGGTCATCGAGAACAAGGATCATCGAGTCATCACACGACGGGAAAAGAAGCTTGAGCGACTTGTGCAGCATGTCGGGTGTGTCTGTACGGGCCACAATCCGGTTTTTGAAGTACGATTCGTCAGGGTCGATGATCTTGACAATCTGCTCTGCGTACAGCCGTGTGCCGTGCGTGTAGATGAAGAGGTCGTACAAAGCCGAAAGCTCCGTTAAGAAATCCGTCAGCCCGGGTCGCAGTTTCACCACGTGTTGCTGAGCAAGACCGGGGATAAAGAAGAAGTAAATGTCGTCTGCACCCATCAAGAGCAACATCGTCAACCGTCTGAAAAGACCGACACCAAAAAAAACTTCATGCCACCATACCTGACTTAGGGATCTCGCCTACAACGTCGTCAACACGCACTGCGTGCAGCAAAGTGTGGTCCAGATCAAGCACCAACGACAATTTCTTCGCTCCAAGCTGACGGCGAATGTTGTCCGAGTCGAACTTTTCTAAAACCAGCAATACACAAAACAACGTCAGCCTACCTTATCCAATCCCCCCATTGTCCGCTTCAGCATCATCCACGTACTCGCTTCCTCGACATTCAGTCGGATCACCTGTCCGTGCGATACAACATTGACACTCTCCATGTCTTCGTTCTCTTCGTCTTCATCCACCACCGCGAGACACATCAAACAAGTGCGTCCATTGCGCACCCGATGAATGCAGTACTCCACAAAGGCCACAGTCCTCACCGCAGCGTCCTTCGTGTCTCGCATAATCTCGTCCGACTGCTCCTTGGTCAGAATATACAGCCGTCCCTTGCACGGCGCCTGCATGGGTCGCTGGTTGCCCAGCTCCAACCTGCCGGCCGTGCCGAGCCTTTGGCCCGCGTCCACCTCGGCGCCAGCAGCCACTACCCAGTCAATAGAGTCCCACAGAGCGGCGTCACACTGCACGCCCTTGCGGCGGATGTGGGAGCGGTCCTCCTGCTCCTGTTGCTGCTGTCTGGGGCCCTCGTCCTTCTTGACGTCGCGCTTGGCGGCCTGCTTGACGTCCCCAGCGGCCTCAGCCGCCGCCGCGACCTCCTCCAGCTCCTGCTTCTTGATCTTCTCCTCGATTTTGACGCCGCTGGGCGCGTCTTCCGCCTTGACGCGGCCGTTCTCCTGCTTCACTTGGGCCTCCTTGGGCTCGCCCTCGGAGGCCGCAGCCGCCTCCGTCTTCACGTCTGGAGCGCCATCCGCCTCCGCCTTGACGCTGTCCTTGTTCTCGTCCGCCTCGAGCTTCACCTGCGCCTCGTCGACGGCCTCCTCCGCCTTGATACTCGCCGCGTCCTCGCGCTTCACGCCGTTCGCCGCCATACCCTCAAGAGCGCGGAAGTGAAGTGCGGACGCGGATTGGCGCAAATTCGAGACGGCGCAGTATTCGGGCGACAAGTGGTTACGTATGGTTAATACAAACAACAAGTGATACGGTCCGACTTTATTACTGCGCGGTGCCCGCGAAACGACGCGAGCTGCAGGCAGTTGTTGAAGATGCCGCCGGCGCTCGAGGCCAAGGACGGAGGTGTTGATGCCACGCGGGGCCCCGAGTGTGTGGACAAGGTCTGGGACGAACAGGTGGACGGCGCGTGGGCCCCCGGCAAGGCGCCCGTGAGTCTGCTGACGACGTTCCTCAAGTGCGTCCAGGAGCGAGATAGTGTCGAGGCGGAGCGTGCAGCACGAGAGAGTGAGGGGCTTCGTGTTCTTTTGACTTAGATAGAGGCTAGGGAAGGTTGTGCTGACTTGCTGTGTGCTGCAGTTCTGGAGGTGGAGCCCAACAACCGCCTCGTGCAGGATCTGCTGGACGCCATGAAGCAGCACGACGCAATGGGTGAGTGGAGACGCCGTTGAATATGTGCACGGGTTGGTCTGAGTACAGTAGTCAATACATCGCTATTGCAGAAGCTGCTGCTGAGGCGGAGGAAGGTAGCTCGGGTGACGAGGAGGACGAGGAGGATAGCTCAGAAGACGATGACGACGATGACGACGACGAGGATAGTTCAGAAGATGACGAGGAGGATCAGCCTGACACCAACGAAGCTAAACCGCACGATGCTGACGCAAAGAACAACGACGGAGAGTAACGCATGAGCAGCAAAAAAGAGTTTGAACACTACCCTACAGTCTCCACGACCGCACTTGTCTTATCCTACAATTCATATTTCTCGCATACGCTCTGACCACGAAACGAGGCCAGCTCAAGCAAACATCAAAGCCATCGCGACTGCCGCCACGCAGGCAATCAGCGGTCCACACCACCGCCCCCACCATACCCGGCCGATCCCACAGAGGAAGCTGCCTTCGCCATCAGTGTACTGTTGCTTTTCAAACAGCGGAGACTTCTCTGCGCGGTCAAGCTCCTTTTGTTTTTTCTTCAGTGCCTCGGCGGCAGCAGCATTTAGCCGGTCTTTGATGACCTTCAACTCATTTGAGTTCTGAGCCATCGAGAATGACTCGATCTCTGCCACGACCTTTGCAGCCTCCTCCACCATTCCCAGTCTGATCTGCACCACGCAAAGTCCAATCAGCGCTTCGCACAAACGATCGTTGTTCGAGTCTTCAGTTCCGCGCAAAAGCTCCACACTCTCCGCAAGAACTTCTTCAGCACCCACAATATCTCCTCGGCCAGCTCTCCATCGCCCCACCATTGGGAGTAGAACCGATAGTTTTGTCTTTGGGATAGGTTTGTTCGCGATCTTGTCTTCACGTAGCACATCAACCGCGTTCTCAAGAATCTTGCGATCATCATCATCAAGCTCTCCCTCGCTTCTGCTCTCAAAGAGATCCACCAGTCTGCACAAAACCTTTGCGCGCAGTTGTTGTCGGCAGCATGGATCAGCACCACCAGGTAGTTCCAGATCCCGTAACAGCTTTACCAGCAAAGCCCTCGCTTCTTGCTGACCGGTAAAGTTGGAACTCGCCAATAAATCCACCTTGAATAGAGCAAGCTTCGTAAAGGTCGTAGCTTCAGATGTTGAGAGCTTCCCAATATTCACACAATGAACCAGCGTTAGCGCGCGCATAAGCTCCGAGTGGCCCTCGTCGCTTTCAAGGTCTCCCTTGGCTTGCAAGAAAGAAACCAGCACTTCTGCAGCTCGTACATGGCCACAAATCTGTCGCTTACCCTCGAAGTACTCAAGGGTCTGCCAGAGTTGCGTCTCCCGCAGAGAACCCTTGAAGGTAGAGCCTTCGGTCGCCGAGCTGTTGAAGTCTGGGTCAAGCAGGTCGAGTCTTGCCAGCATGAGCTTCTCTAGCAGCTCTCCCGTAGAAGCTACAGCCGCGTCCTCCTCAGCCAACGGGATCGTCACATCCAGCGTCTCCCTTGCCTTATCTGCCTTATTGTTTTTCAAGTAGGCCTTGCTCAACCAGTACGCACAATTGAGCGCGACGTCCAATTGGTTGGACACCTTTCGTGCTGCGTTGTATCCCTTCTCCAGGCGCTCTTCGGCTTGAGGGCACCTCCCCATAGTATAACAAATGCGTCCAGCATTCAGAAACATCATCGCCTCGCGATCTTTCCGGTCGGGACACAGCGGGAACAACTTGGTCTGGTCTTCAATCACTGATAACGCCGAGCTGTAGTCTCGTTTGCGCGAGTAGCAGCCAGCAAGACTGTCCAGGATGTCAAACATCCGCTCGTTTTGCGCCGCCGTAGGGTTGCCACCACAGCGAGTCAGCAGCATGGTGCGCTTGTAGTGCTCAATCGCCTTGGCATCGTCCTTCATCTTCACGTAGATAGCCGCGAGGTTTCCATGGATCAGACCCGTGAGCTCCGTCTTCTGGAGCAGTTGACTCTCCCTCAACGCGCTCACGCACGCTTCGACCGCCGCCTTGTAGTTGCCCGCTTGGAAGAACTTCATGGACGTGGCGAGGAACTGTTTGACCTTTTGCTCGGCCAGGAGCGCCGTCTGCAGCTCCTTGTAGTCGCTCTGAATGGTTTCGTCCTCCGGGTTCAGCTCCATCGCTCGTCGGAAATCTTGTTGCGCAGGCTGGAACGAGCCCAGCTTCATGTAGGCAAAGCCTCGGAAGTAGAACGCGCGTGCGAGCACCTGGTTCTCCCTCTGCTGGTTGTCGTGCGGCAGATCCGCCGCCCCCCGGGCCTCTTTGAGCTCCCCCAGCACGGCGAAGGTCTCCGCGGCCTCGGACACGACGCTGCTCCAGCGCTTGGCCTTGCTCAGCGCCGCCAGCGCGTTCATGTGGCAGGAGATCACCAGCTCCTTCTGCTGCTGCAGCGCCACCTGCGAGCGCGTGAGGTGCATGAGCAGCTCCCGGTAGAGCGTGAGCGCCTTGTCGAGCTGGTTGGCGAGCAGCAGCTCGTCCGCCTGGCGCTTCATGCCCAGCGTCACGGCCTGCAGGCGCGCCTGGGCGTCCACATCCACGTCCAGGTCGTCCTCGTCCGTCACGTCCCCGCTCTTGCTCGCCATCGTCCAGTACGGTGCACTGCTCTATTGGCGATATATAGTGATGAGGTGGCGACGAAATGGAAAGCGTGGAAAATTATGTGACACTTGTGTGCATACTGAAATCCAGTCAGATTACGTGTTAAATTCCTGAGAGCGGCCGCCTTTCGGCAGCTGAGCTCGTCCCTGGCCTCGACGGGATCGTTGGCAGTGCAGGCGACGCTGATGGCGCAGTGGATTGTGGGCGCTGGCGGCGAATATCCAGCCGATGCGCGGCCTCCTCGATCTTCTGGAAGCCGCCCGTGCGCACGTTCAGGTCCTCGCAGCGTCGAAGCACCACGACGGACTTGGCGCGGCCGAGCTCGGCCGGTGGTGACGTTGCGAGTGCTGCTTCGTTGCGAGGATCGTGGTACGAAGCTGAATGCTGCGTCGTCTTTCTCTTGGTGGTGCTGCAGCTGCCGCCGCCGACCAAGCAGCGATCGCTGCTGTCGCCGTCGCCGTCGTCATCCTGGTTGGATCGCTGGCGCTGCGGGACGCAGACCGCGGGCGGGCGCAGCATCGACGGCTTGGTCTTGCCCATGAACGCGCGTTGCGAACGGCAAAGCAGCGCCGATCGATCGCCGCTATCCATCGACCGGACGCTCACGCGCAGCTCGAGCCTCGAGATCGCAGCGTGGCGTCGAGACGGTTGAACCTGTAACGTGTGTAGCCATGTGACGGGCCTATTTTTAAGCTTTGCGGCGATGTCATTGGTTCAAATTGCTGTTAACTTTAGATGCGGAGTGGGCTAGGGTTGCCGTTCTAGCACACCGAATTCCCCGTCTATGCCGATTGGGCACTGTGAAATCGCATATTCGATGCCTCCCAACCAATCGACTGAGCGGAAGGGAGCGCACAACAGTACAGCAGCGCTAGGAATCATGCCCGCCTTCCAGCAGCAGACTATCGTGGACTTCGTGTCGGCCGAGGGCGCCTCGGCCACGCAGCAGCAGCTGCAGGCCGTGCACAATGGCCGCGGCTTCTGCGAGCGGGCCAACGTGAAGGTCCTGGAGATGTACCTGGCCGAGCAGGTCAAGAACAAGACCGTGGACATTGACGCCAACCTGGCGCTGCTCAAGCTGTACCAGGTGTACCCGGCCACGGCCAATGCCGAGAACGTGGCCACGGTGCTGGTAAAGGGCGTCATGGCCCTTCCCTCCACCTTTTTCACGGGCGCCTCCACGATGATCCCGGAGAACATCCGCGAGGTGCGACGCGTGTTCCCAGCCAGACTTGATGGGCATGGATATATTATTGGTTTTAGCGTTGTATTAACGTTCTGTATGCTTCAATTGTCGTGGATTTTAGGACGCCAACGTGATGGCCGTGCTGCACGCGGGCTTCCTGCTGCAGTCGTGCCTGTTCGAGGACTTCTGGAAGGAGAGCGTGGCCTTCGCCGAGAAGGTGCCCGGTTACCTGGAGTCTGTGCGCGCGTACATCCTGACGGCCATCAGCCGCAGCCACAGCGCCATCTCCCCGGACGTCTTCAAGGCCAAGCTCAACGTGTCCGACAAGGAGGTGGCCGACGTCGTCGCTGGTTCGTGGCAGCGTCTGATTCCGAGATGTTGAAGCTGTATCCTAACTGATTCCGGTGTTGCCCATTGCTTTACTTTCCCTTTGTTCGCTGCAGCCGAGAACTGGACTGTTTCGGCCAACCTGATCCAGGTCAACCCCAACGAGGACAACCAGATGCAGGCCAAGAAGGTCCAGGAGAACATCGAGTTCGAGGACGTGCTCAAGGTCATCCACACCCTCTCTAGATAGATTTGTTGTTAAAGGAGGTGGACGTTGGCAACCGTAGGAGCGGACCCAGCTAAATAGCGAAGGACCATGATGCGAAGAATTCGAATCGAGTGGCGCACTGCGTAGACGTGCTGCCCTTTTGCACAATTTACCACCATTTTGGAGCTTCCTCACCTATGAACAATGCTTTTGCACGAACACCAAGAAGTACTGCTCGACAATCGATCAAAGAGCACACAAATGAAAATCTATAAACCGGGGAGCCGTCAGCATCGTACTAGTATTTGTCATCTAATCTAACTGCTGGCATCCACACCGATGGTGCCGTTGGACTGAGCGGCCATGACCGAGTCCATCATGCCCACCACGCCCAGCACCTGCTTCTGCACACGCAGCTCCTCGTTCAGCTTCTCACGCAATTTCACGAACAAGCTGTCGATAAGCATGGACTGACTCAGCTTGGGCGCGTACAGGTCGCACACAATGGTGCACACGTGGATGAGGAGCGAGGCATACTTGGGGTCCGTCACGTATTTGATGAGGAAAGCCAGGAGCGGCTCAAGCGTCTCCTCATCACGTCCTCCCAGGGCACGCTTGAGTCCGACACGCAGACGCAGCTCCTCCAGCATACTAGCGACAACAACCGGCGAGCGTGTGTCCAAAGCCTCGTTCAGCGCCTTCTTGTAATCAAACTTCCGCAGCGCGCGGTCGTACGGCTGAATACGCTTGTGACGTGTGGTGGCCACGGTGTAGTCCGCAGGAGCCGGCTGTGCGTTCTTGCCACGCAGGAAGTACTTGTAGCTGCCACCACGGATGATCGCCTGACGGTTCTTGGCATCAGTCTGCTCTGCCCTCTTGACGGTACGCCGACGAACAGCAAGGATGCCGTCCACAGTGCCTGCGAAAAGGTGCGAGTTCGACGGGGACATGCCGAAGGCCAGCACGCCGCTCTTGTACTTGAATCCGTGCGCCAGCTCGTACGTCTTCAAGTCGTAAATCTTAAGGTGGCCGTCCAGCGATCCCGACATGAGACGCGTGCCACTGCCATCGAGACCGAGGCTTGTGATGGTCTTCTGGTGGCTCGAGAACGAGTGCAGCAGACGTCCGCCGCTGAGAATGTCCCACACCTTGATCGAGTTGCCGCCGGCCGAGAGCAGCAGACTGCCACCGGGCATGATCATACACGATTCCACGGGGGCGCCGTGGTCCAGGCTCATGGTGCTCTTGGACACCGTCTGGTCGGACGCGCGCAGGTCCCAGAGCTTGACAGTGTGGTCGTACGAGCCCGTAGCCCACACATTGTGCGACGACGGGTTGGCCGCCGACGAGCGCACGTAGTCACTGTGCTCTCCCAGCAGGGCAAGCGGCTTGCCCGTGGGCAGGTCCCAGTAGCGAGACGTCTTGTCATCGGAACACGAAAGCACGTGCACGTTGTCGGCCGAGAAGCGCGTGCTGCGGATAGCGGCCGAGTGGCCCTTGAACGACCGCAGAATTGCACGCGTGTTGATGTCCAGCACCTGCACGTAGGGCGCCTCTCCGCCGGCCACCAGCAGCTTGCCGTCCGACCGGAAGGTGCCCGAGTACACGACGTCGCGGAAGCGGCTGAAGGTCTTGACGATCTCGTTGGTCGTCGTGCTGTAGAGGTGGATGCGCGTGGAGGACGTGATGGCCACTTGGTGCGGCGCCACGGGCGACACGTCGATATGCGTGACGGGTCCGACCTGCTGCAGCTCCTGCGGCGCGTGGAACTTCTTCCAGTACGTGTTCTCGGCCGTCTCCACCTCGGTCGTGGCCGGGAACTGCTTGAGCACCAGGCGCTTGAACTCGCCGCTGGTCGCCATGGTCGGTGGAGGCTACCCTACTGCTGAATGCTGCAACTGGAAGGCCGGAGCGGTGTTTGCCAGCCAGCCAACAAGACTACTTTTTGTGTACACTTGGTGTGACAGAATATTTCGGATAAGCTAGACAACACTTTTTGGGACGAAAAGATGAAATTTGATGTGAAGGTGGTGAAGAGGACATCTTGACCTGCTGACAAGTGTTGCTTCTGGACAAGTGAAGCGCCCGCTGCCACCGCCACTACGTTACGGTTAGAAACAATGCGTTGATACTCTGAGATCAATATAAGAGCCAAGCAATTGTAAACGATAGATGATCTCGGGAATGCTCATTGCAAACTGCAGTTTCATATTCACACGAAGCGCTGCAACGCGTTTTAGTACATTACTTTCAACAATGGCGAGTTGTGTTCTGCTTAAGCCTTCGTCAAACGTTCCCTCTCTTCGTTGGAATAGCTCTTCGAGCGACGCGCGAAACACGCCATTGCCACGATAGCAGCAGCGGCAATGGCCACAAGCAGTCCAGCAGTCGCGACGGTGCCGCTCCAGTCGATGGCCACGTCCAGGAAAATGGTGCGGCAGTGGCCGTAGGGCGAGCCGTTGTAGATCTCTCCAGCCGTGCCCGTCGAGAGGAACGAGGCGCACCAAGTGCCGGTCACGTCGTTGCGCGGACACTTGTCGTTGGCCCAGGTCAGGATCTTGTCGTACTTGGCGTACGTGGTCGACATGTTGCAGGCGTCGCACACCGTCGACAGTCCGTCCACCCAGATTGCCGAGCTTTGCAGCTCGTTGCAGACGGACACAACACCGGAAGTGTTGGGCAGCAGGTCCACCAGCGTGGTCGAGGCGTTCGGGAAGAAGGTCGTGTACGCCTCCTGCGCCGTGGCGTTGTTGCAGTAATAGTAGCCCTCGGCATAGCAGTACACCTGGTTGAATGTCTCGGCCAGCTTGGACTCCTGATCTTCGGCCGGGAAGGTGGCGGCCTCCCAGTCCTTCATCTTGGTCTTGAACGTGAAGGCCGTGCCCGCGAGCACACCAAAGGCGGACATGGCGATGATCATGACAATCGAGTACAGCAGCAGCAGCACGCGGTTCTGCACGATGGCGCCCACGATGCCCACCACGGCCAGCGTGATGGCGCCGATGCCCATGAAGCGCAGCATGGTCGTGGCCGTAGTAGCGGCGGACTCGTAGTCGGTGTCCGTGAGCGCGTCAGCCCAGCCACTGCTCTCGAGGGACGAGCTGAAGCGCATGAGCATGACACCCGCCACCAGGAAGCCGATGTTCACCAGCACCATGAGCACGCCTGCAGTCGTCATGCGAGCCATGGTCGTGCGTATCAGTCAGCTCGTTGGCTGCGGTATTTTTAATGATGTAGAGACTCTACTAGAGTCGCTTGGCCGGAGAGGTCTGGTCCGTCAACCCAGCTGTATCCACAGCTGTATCTTACGGTCAGCAAAATCAAAAATAATCATGATTTTCTCAAAGGTATAGGTTTCAGCCAATCAGAGCCAGATTCGGAAACAGTTTCAGCGAATCACAGGGCTTGAGAAAACCTGCCATTGGCCAAGGTGACACTTGCCATTTGAGGTGAGCGGGACCCTGGGATAACTTGAACCCGGACACCTGGTCTTACCGCTAGAAGGCTTCTAGTAGAAGCTCAACCACGAAAAGAATTTGTACATTAAAATGTATCTGCACCACAGGACAAGAAGAGTCCGATCTCAACGCGGCAGTCGCGCTGTTGCAGCGTAGAGCTTCCTCGCTCTATTGCAAGTTGCAAGTTGCAATTTGCAACGATTATCCAGGCCGGCCATCCACGAGCGAGCCAGCGCTGTAACGACGTCCATGCGATCGCACCTTTCCACAATCGTATGGCCCCGGCCATCTCTGCATGCCAGATGCGCTCGGCAGTGATAGATTGCAGTCAGTCGCTCCTGCTCACGCTGTGCGAATTGATTCAGGGAAACGAGCCAACACCATCGGCCCAGGCATCGAGCCGCGTTATGTTGGACCTACCGCAGGATGTCTGACTAAGGAGTTCTGACTAACTATTCTGCGTAGCTAGCCGGCTCGTGGGCCTGTAGCGCCGTGTTGAACGGCAGGACTCCGCGATGAAGGCGTCACCGCTGTGTGTTGCAGGCTTAGAACAACATTTCTTGACGATGATGTTCTTGGCCCCGTTCAGGTCTAGGTCCATGACCGCGCCGCAGAAGTCGCACTTGTACACCTCCTTCCCGCCAAGATTCTCCTTGATCTTTCCGCAGCTGGAGCAGGTCTTGGAGGTGTATTCCTACTCGCAGGAGATCAGCCGCCCGCCAGCCCGCTCCATCTTGTGCTTTAGTATCTGCGAGAAGCTGTAGTGGCGGAGGCCCAGCATTCTGCGCGCCGTAGGGCTGCAGATGCGGCGCTTCCTGCCGCGGCGGACCTCGAACTGGCTGAGCTACTCCGGCGTGCCGTCCGCTGCCATCTCCACCTCGTATTTGCGCACCATGAGGGACGTCTGGAACGACGGCAGCAGGAACGTCTTGAAGGTAGCGGCGATCCAGCTGGCGAACTTGTGGTGGAAGTCGATCACGGCGTTGGTGATCTTGGTGTTGGTCTGCTGTATCTCCCTCCGCAGCCGAGCGCGACGGCGGTGCTCGCGCGACTTGGGGGGCTTGACCGTCTTGGCGTTGGCCACTTTCTGGTCGGTGTGCAGCTTGGTAGACTCGCGATCCTTGGCCGCCGCCTTGGCTGCGTTGTCCAGTTTGGCCAGGCGCGACTTCCTCGCGTCAATGACCTCGTACCGGCGCTTCAGGTATCTGTTGTCGGTCACGCTGAGTCCATGATGGTGCCGAACTTGCGCACGCCCGGGTCCATGCCGCCCACGCGGGTGCCAGCGCTCTGCTCGAACTCCTTGTGCGTGGAGAACGCGAAGTAGTACTTGCCCCCGCGCACGCGGATGAGTCGGGCCATGTGCTCGGGAGTCGGAACCGCGTGGCTCAAGCGGATGCCCTTGCCCAGAGATGCACCGAAGAACTTGGAGTGAAATTGCACGTAGTGCTTGCCGCCATCGTCGACCAACTCAAAACCTTCTGTCTTGGTGCGAATGCCGATCGAGTTACTGCGAGCTCGCTCGCTGCGGAAGCCAAGCACCGGAAACGTCGTCTTCTTGCCTTCATTTTTCATGCGGAAGAACTGGGTCCTCGAGGCAAGCACTGCCGTCATCGCGCCTTGGAATGCCGAGTTGAAAACAGCAACGTTCACCATCAGGTATTTCTTCAGCCGCTTGTTCCTGTTCAGATGGTCTCCATCGTGCCCTTCTGGAAAATGGGAAGGTATTTCTTGCGCAGCTCCTTCATCGATGTGCACTTGGCAAGGCCCTCGCGCGAGAGGAAGACAAACCGGTTGTACGCCGCTCGGTTGGCCGAGAACATCAGATCCAACAGGGACTTCTGCTCCTTGGTGGGGTGGAGCCGAACCTTGAAGGTGCTGTTGATCGCCTTCGAGCTGCTCACCTCCGCGGCGTCAGTCGAGACTGCCCCGGTCGCGGGGCGAGACCTCGTGACGCCCGACGTCTGGTTTTCGCGCGCAGTCGCCGACTCTCTGGTGATGCCGCCGCGCGCCGTTCTCAAGAGCGTGGTCAAACCTCTGTGGCCTCGTAGCATCAAGCGACCCAAGTCCAAGCCACGCAAGCGCAAGCCTCGCAAGCTCCGCCTCTTCATCTCCTAGAGCAGCGCCGGGGTCTTCCACTCTGGGACGACGGAGTTGGAGAAGTTCGCCACCTTCGCCATGCACGTGAGGAGCAGCGCCACGAGCTCGTGTTCGGCGAGCACCCCGGGGCGCTTCACCCTTGCAGCTACCTTCCCCTTTCCTCGAGGCCCCTCCCGAGGCTGCCGCGGTCACCCGCTTGCGCTTGGGGGCCTTCGGAGAAGACGCCGACGCAACTCTGGGGCGCTTGGCAGACGAAGACTGACGGGGCTTCTTCTTCTTCTTCTTCTTCTTCTTGGGCGACGTCATCTTGACGGAAGACGGCGAGTTCGCGAATGAGTTCTGTCGAGCTGCGTGCTGCCGTCCTGGCAGCGGCTACGATGAAGGCCGTCGGCGAGTTTGCTGCAGTTCGCCATACAAAATCGGAATCGCGGAGCTGCACGCGCCATCTACAGTGTAGTTCCACGCGCCGATCAACCGCTGCATCGAGCCGTGCGCCTGCTCCTCGTGAAAACTAATACGCTCATCAAAATCCACAGGTCTTCGATGTCTGACTCGAATGCAGACGCCGCCACGGTCGCCGAATTCTCGGAGTGAGCCCGTCGGAACGTCAAGGCGTCGGGCCATGGGCTGCCTGGACTGGCTTGCGCGATGCGTCAGCGCGCTGCTGCTTATCACTATCAACGTCTTCCTGGCGCTGGGCGGGGGCCTGGTGCTCTACGTGGCCGTGTTCGTGCGCCACACCGGCTGGGTCGAGGTCGTCCAGGCCTACTGGTCGCCCATCAACGGCCTCGCCACGACGCTCATCGTCGTGGCCGGCGTCGTCATCGGCATGGCGCTGCTGGGCACTATCGCGGCGCTGTGTCGCTGGCGAGCGGGCCTCTGCTACTACATGGTCTTCGTGCTGCTGGTGCTGCTGCTCTTCGCGCTCGTGGGGGTCTGCGCCTTCCTGCTCTGGAGAATGTTCTCCAACTGGGAGGACGACGCGTACCCGGCCAGCGGCAGCGAGCGCGACGTCAAGGCCGACTTCGACCAGGTCTACTGCTATGCCCAGGGCGTGTACATCTGCAACGAAGGCTCCGTGTCGGACGCGCTGAGCATGTTTGCCCCCGATCTCAATTCCACGGTCACTGCGCTCTTTGAGAACATGACAGGGGGCGTCAACACGCTCTGCGACGAATACTTAAGCGAGTATGAAGAGCTCACGGACGTGTGCGACGGATGCGATAAAGCTCGCGAGTTCCAGCACTTCTCGTCGGTGCTCGAGTGGTCAAACAATGAATGTCCCCGGGTTGCCAGCACCTTGTCGTGGTGCGGAGAGTTCTTCCTCGACGGGAGCGCGGCCAACGTCACAACGGGGACGGCACCGTACACGCACTGCCGCAACGCGTTCCTCGACCTTGTCAGCAACTACGCGCTGTATCTGGCGATCGGGAGCGTTATCGTCGTCGTCGGCTCCGTGGCGGTGATCATCATGTCGTGCTACCTGCGGCGCCACGACATGTACGACGTGTACGAGGCGTACAGAGAGTAGGTCGAGATAGAAAGCTATGTAGAGAAAAATAAGTGTCCAGCATGTGTTCAGCTTCCTCCAAAACGCTGGGTGGCGTTGATGGCTGTCGATGGAACTGATTGATGGCTATTGCCAGCACCAGAGGCCATTTCGACTTTACCCACGTCCTGAACAAGCAATGCTGTGTTCCTGTATAGCAAAGTGCATCAGCGAGTTGATTCTCATCGCGATCAACTGCGTTCTTGCGCTGGGCGGAGCGCTAGTGCTCTGCGTGGGGATCTACTTGAAGCATACCGGCTGGGTGGAGGTGATCCAGGGCTACTGGTCTCCGATTGATGAGATCATCACTGCGCTCATCGTCATCGGCGCAGTGATCATCGGTCTGGCCGTGTTGGGCTCCATCGCTGCGCTGTGTCGCTGGCGCTTCGGACTCTGTGTGTACGCGACGGTGGTGCTCCTCACCTTCATCCTGTTTGTGATCGTGGCGGTGGCGGCGTTCGTGCTAAGACATCGAGCTGAAAGCTGGGAGGACACGACGTACCCAGCCAGCAGCACTGAGGAGTCCGTCAAAGAAAAATTCGACCAAGCGTATTGCTACGCACAGGGCGCGTACGTCTGCAACCAGGCCTCGGTCTCGGACGCTCTCACCATGTTCATGCCGACCTTGGATTCGTCCATCTCGTCGCTCTTCGAGAACATGACAGGTGGTGTCAACGCTCTGTGTGATGATTACCTGAGCGACTACGATGCGCTTTCGAGCGTCTGCGACGGCTGTGACCAAGCACGAAAGCTCAAGAACTTCTCGTCTTTGATCGACTGGACGAACGAACAGTGCGGGCCCACCAAGGACGTCCTGATCTGGTGCGGGTCTTTCCTCGCGTCGGGGAGCACCAACAGCTCAAGTGGAGAGGCTCCGTACTCGGAATGCCGCACAGAGTTCCTCAATCTGGTGGAAAAGTACGCACTTTGGCTGGGCATTGGCAGCATTATCCTGTGTGCCGGTGCCCTGATGGTGGTTACCTTCGCCTGCATCTTGCGGCACCGAGACCGCCGTCCACAAGCCCATGCAGCATACGGACGTTTCTAAAGCTGAGGCAATACCAGCCGGCATAGCGAACACCGAGCAGAGCCATGGCGAGGCCTGGACGCGTTGAGTCCACTGACACAGTCAAGTGGCTTTGGACGTGGGAGTTTCCCGAGTTGGGAATTGCAAGCAGATCAATTGAAACTTGATCATCAGCCATTCCCAAAAATCGGCAACTACGATCCGTCATGTTGTACCCGAAAGAATGCACCATGTAACGGCTGTTGACTTGAGTAATATAAGCAACCCAACCTGCCCAAATAATTTCGCGGTACGTAGTGACATGTGCCATTGACAAGTTACACCACGCCTTCTAAGAGCCCAGGGCTCGGGGAGCCCGAATGTTATCTGAACGGGGCTCTCATGAAATTTGCGAGCCCGAATGTTGCTCGAACCCGGCTCCCCTATATTAAGTACGAAGACGAGGAGCCCTCCTCGCGGGCTCCTCATTGGCTCCCCTTCCAGGCTCCTCAAATTTAGATTCAAAACTTGACGGGCTCTTCGGATCCTTTTCTGATTGGTTAATCGTAACTAAACTTCTTCACGAGAATTCTCGCTCGAAGATCACAATTCTAAAGACTCCACAGCACCATATAGGTATCCAAGCAGCTATCATCGCCCCTATATCATCCTAAACTCGTGGATTCCCCCTTCGTGCCCTTAATGGCACGGCTTTCGTTCCTATGACCTCTAGGACAGAACTTGAAGGGTCATTATTATAGCCAATCATTTGAGAATTATATAACACCTGAGGTGGGGAGCCCTTAACACGGGCTCTCACAGTTTTGGAGGGCTCCTTTTACTTAACCTATTTAACACAGGAGCCCAGGAGCCGGGGCTCCCGACTTTTCGGGCGCCCGGCTCCCCCCAGGGCTCCTCACTATCCAGGTCATTCTTCAATTCCCAGACCGAGTGCCACCATGAGGGTCTGTCAATGCTTGGGCCGATGCGCGACCCAGCTCATCCTGGTCGCCATTAACTGCGTGCTGGCGCTCGGAGGCGCCCTCGTCCTATATGTGGGCATCTACACGCGCCGCGCCGGCTGGGTGGACGTCATTTGCGGCTACTGGTCTAACATCGACGATGCCGTGACTGCGCTCATCGTTGTGGGCGGGGTGATCATCGGACTGGCCGTGCTGGGCTCCATCGCAGCGCTGTGTCGCTGGCGCTTCGGTCTCTGCACATACGCGATAGTCGTGCTGCTGTTCCTGATCCTGTTCCTGATCGTGGCCATCGCCGCCTTCGTGCTCATGGCCAAAGCCGACGACTGGAGCAACAAAGAGTATCCTGCGGAGAGCATGGAGGAGACCGTGAAGAGCGACTTCGACACGGTTTACTGCTACGCCCAGGGCGAGTACATCTGCAACGAGGCCTCGGTGTCCGAGGCGCTGAACATGTTTGCCCCGGAACTCGACTCGGCGATCGTGGATCTGTTCGAGAACATGACTGGCGGCGTGACCACCTTGTGCGACGACTACCTCGGCGACTACAGCGAGCTGGAGAGCCTCTGCGACGGATGCGACAAGGCGCGCGAGTTCGAAAACTATACGACGGTGTTCGACTGGGCCAACGACCAGTGTCCCCGCACGAATGAGACGATGTGGTACTGCGGCGAGTTCCTAGTCTCGGGCTCGACGAAGAACATCACGGTTGGCACGGCCCCGTACACGGATTGTCGCCCCGAATTTTTGGATCTCGTGGAGGGCTACTCGATGTATCTGGGCATCGGCAGCGTGCTCGTATGCGTTGGCGCGCTCATGATCATCATCTTCGCGTGCTGCTTGCGTCGCAGGAAGCAGCTCGGCAGGAGCGTCGTGCAGGTAGAAGACGACCCGCTCACCCCATCAGTGGAGAACCCAAGATTCCACTACTCCAAGGCGTAGAAGACCCTAGCAACCGACTATTGTACGAATATTCAATCGTAATTCATCACTTCATAACAAAAAAAACGACCGCGCGTTGAAACTGAAGTTGCTATTTGATCATTGAAAGATATTATAGCTGTTCTGTCAAGGCGAGCAGAAGTTCTCCCATTGCTACAGCCCCTGCATTATGAAAACCGGTACAGGTACGTTAGGTTGCTATGAGCACAGCATTCGTGAATGGATTTGTACTCACCAGTGCACTGCTTGTCGTACATCCCAAACAGTGCGGTAATCTACAGTAATGAATGTTGGTTACCAGGTTCCAATCTTTGTGCTCGTAATTCTTACCTGATCATCGGTGAAGACACAGGCGAGGTCTCGAAGCGCTTCCTTCAGCTGTATCTTGGTCATGAATCCGTGATCTGAAGTAGTAAGGATAACAGTTAGCTTCCTCGCACATTTCATGGTACCTCTTCATCAAACTGCAGCTTACTCCTGCGCTCGTGCTTTTCAAAACTTCTCTTCACAGCTTGCAGGAGATCCGTGCGCTTAATGTATCTTTGCCATACAGTATGTGCGGCTGTAGTCCATAGTCGAAGAGCTGCTTGGTCTCCGCCGATGCGCATGATAGCCTGGTGATATTTTGCCTGAAGAACCGGATCAACACCTTTTATCTTGTTCCTTGGATTCGTAGGTCGCTGGTGCTCCTGGGTCTGGTTGGTAGATTGGCCAAGTTTGCTTCCTGCTGAGTGGCCCAATGCTGGTTTACCGTGAGATGGTTTGTTTTCACCATATCTCTCACTACTATCAACGGGATCGGGGGGTGCCGCGAAATTGCCATAGCCACTTGCATCGTCAAATTTGCCGTATCCAGAGCGAGGTGACAATCCCCCAGGAGGTTCAGCAAACGCTCCATACCCACTGGCATCGTCAAATTCTCCGTATCCTGACCGTGGTGACATTCCTCCTTGCGTTGGGGGTGCAGCAAACGCTCCATATCCGCTAGCGTTGTCAAACGCATCATAGCCAGACCGAGGTGACATGCCTGCAGGAGGAGCGGCAAATGCACCGTATCCGCTAGCATTGTCGAAAGCTCCATAGCCCGATCGTGGAGACATTGCTGGCGGAGCTGCAAATGCTCCATACCCGCTAGCGTTGTCGAACGCCCCGTAACCCGATCCAGCTGACATTCCTCCTGGCGGTGCAGCGAAAGCACCATATCCACTCGCGTTATCAAACGCGCCATAACCCGACCAAGGTGACATGGCAGGTGGAGCGGCAAAGGCCCCATACCCACTAGCATTGTCAAATGCCCCATAACCCGATCGAGGTGACATTTCACCCTTTGGTGGGGCTGCAAACGCCCCATATCCACTGGCATTTTCAAACTCACCATATCCTGATCGAGCTGATAGATTGCTACGAGCTGGCGGGGCAGCAAAAGCGCCATACCCACTTGCGTTGTCGAAAGCGCCGTAACCGGATCGCGGTGACATTCCTTTGTTACCTGGGGGAGCAGCAAAGTTTCCGTATCCGCTGGCATTGTCGAATTGCCCGTATCCAGATCGAGGTGACATCCCCACCGCTTTGGCGGCTCCTGATGGCTTGGGGGGACGATTCTTGTCGTCGGCGAAATAAACTTGACGCGGTTGGGTGCTCACTGGTCGAGCTTTCGTCGACGAGAGGGGCAACGCACGCTCTGCTGACCGTGTCGCGACCGCCAACCCCTGCGTGAACGTAGTGCCAATGCGGTCTTCATCGTGGCGAAGGTGGCCTCTATAGCCGAGAATCGGTGGATTTCTCTTCTTCGGTACATCGTCGGATTGGTCGTCTTCGGGAGTGTACGGCACGCAGCCCGTGTACGCGTGCTCCGGTTGAGCCACCTTCTTCATTACGCGACGTTCCTGGATGCTGGCGAATTGGTTTGGCGCTGCTACATTGGCACCTTTGACAGGTCTGGAAGCCTTGATACCATAGTTGGTGCGTCGGTCGAGAGCCATGCTTGGGTCTTGAGCGGGGACAAAGCAGTTGTGAGTGATAGATTCACTAGTTCATTGCATCGCGTTTGCTCGTATATATAGGAAAGCAGCACAAGTTCCCAAGAGGAAAACCGTTGCCTTGTGCGATGCAGCAGCAAGGAGAAGAAGTCGAGAACCTTTTTATTCATTTTGATGAAGTATATGCAGGTATCGAGAAGCTCGCTAACTTTCCCGTCTTCGGCTGTAAACGCAGCCATAACTCTCTCCTGGCGCTTATTCGCATGCGAGCTTTGAGTCGAAGCTGCTGAGTGTGATGGCGAAGGCCTGGAGGGGGCAAAGTGGCCATCGGAAGTCCATAGTGAAGAGGTCCTTGCCGACTCGGCCGAACTGGAGCACGACCGTCTCTTGGTCCTCCGGTGTCACGAGCTGGAAGTTCTTGACGGAGGCCATGGTCACGCGGCCGTTGAAGTTGAGCACGTACGCGCACACCTGGTCGTTCCAGCGCGGCGGCTTGTTGATAAGGTACGTGAGGTTGGTGTGGTCTTGCTCCTTGCACTTGTTGACCATCTCGTCCTCCTTGTTGAGCGGTCTCCACACTACGCGCGTGCCATCTTCACGCACTCGCGGCACGCAGACCTTCATTTTCCGCGGCCCGCGGTGGCCCAGAACGTTGGCTGCGTACATGGCGATACCCAGCTCCTGACGGATGCCCGCGGGGTTGCTAGTAATCGTCTGTTGGTCGGCATCTTTCGGGTTTGACCCGTTGTCGTAGATGGTGAACTCTGTTCCCAAGAAGTTTGCGCGCAGCTTGCCCACGTAATTGTCACTGCCCCGACGCAGCAAGTCGCCGCGCTGTAATGAGATCAAGTAGTTGCTCGTGCGGTTCTTCGGACGCTTCTTGGCTGTGAGCAGGAAGCGGTCGCCCTCCTTCATGTACAGACAGTACTCAGGGAACATCTTGTTGGCGCCTGACTTGTTGCGCTCAATGTAGCACTCCACCACGTCGTACGCCTTGGGAATGGGGCGCATGATGAAGGCGCGCATGTCCGTGATGTCAAGCTTCGGCTTCCGCACGTTCGCAGCGGCAGCGCGCGCTCGGTCCGCGTCGCGACCATTCGACGACGGATCGTAGGAAGTCGGCGCGTTGCGGTTGCGATCATCGTCCGACGAGGCATCCGACGCCGACCTGGACTGCGACCGGGATCGAGAACGAGATCTCGAGCGCGAACGCGACCGGGAATGCGAGCGTCCTCTTGCCTGGAAGAGTAACAATGTACATCCACAAAGGATCATTACACGTTCTACAGCAACAACGACGCAGAAACTTCAAGCTAATACTTACGCTACGAGTGAATCCTCCACGTCCGCCAGAGCCACCGCGGCGATCATCATCGTCGTCATCACGCCTGCAGCGGAAAATAACAATGCATATCTATCAGATCCGGCACAAAGTATTGTTGCACATATTGTGCTATGTTGCATACCTGTTCGTTGATCCGCGCTTGGTGTTCTTGGGTGGCGCATCGTCGTAGTTGCTACGCCGAGATCCACCTCGCGTTCGAGAGCGATCGCGATCCGAGTCATCGCTGTCGCTTCGATCACGGTCGCGACCTCGGCCACGCTCCCGGTCGCGGTCTTGGTCGCGCGAGTATCCGCGATCGCCCCGGCCGCCCCTGTCGCGGTCACGGTCTCGGTCGCGGCTGCCTCCTCGGCCGCGGTCTCGATCGTAGTCGCGGTCATAGTCTCGGCCGCGATCACGGTCTCGGTCTCGTTCCCGATCACGATCGCGGTCTCGATCCCAGTCGCGAGAACCCCCGGGGCGGCTCGGGCGCCGGTCATCATCGTCATCGTCGTCGTCATCGCGGCTGCGTCGGGAGTAGGCTTGCCCCCCTGAACTACCACGGCTATCGACGTTTTGGCGCGATGAACCAGCTCGACGCACCGAAGGCCGACCCCCAGTAGCATCATCGTCTAGCTCGTCATCGTCACGACCAAAGCGCCTGCAGTGGCAGTCAAATGAACAAAACCGACACCGTCAGAAAAGGGTAATAGTCACACCATGGTGGAGAAAATGCACGTACGAGGGTCTCTCATCCACGTCCATTGAGCGCGGAGCGGAGTACTGCTTAGGGAGTGAAGTGCGCACCACACCTTCACACACCAACCACACAAGCAAATTAGCACACTAAAGCCAACATGATCTCGAGTCTCAACCGCAGCCTCACCCCCGCCCATGCGTTCCTGGAGCTTCTTCTTTTGCAGCTCGCGCTGCTGCTGAATGACGCTGGAGCGCGCGCCCGAGAGGTACTCGGCGCCTCCGACCTCTCCTTCCAGATCGTCGTCGTCCTTGAGTGAGTTCGGGTGGGCGGACATGCCGCCGCTGCCCGTGCGGTGGTCGTCCAGCGTGAGCACCTCCACCGCGTCCGACACCTCGTCGTCGCGCCCTCCCTTCCGCCCCCTCGACCCGCCACGGGAGGGGGCGTCGTCATCGAACGACGAGCCGTTCATGAACATGCTGCCTGCGTGGCTCGTGCCAGCTCGTCACGTGTGTACCAACCCTTGCTTCGGACTCGTTTGCTAGAGGCGAAACCCCAACTAGCCGCCGACCGGAGGGCGGAGACGGAAAAGGCACCTCCAACGGTGCAACCGCCCCAGCCTCCCGTTCATGACGTAGAGACCCACGACCCCCGCCTATTCCTGGAGTCGTTGAAGCCGTTTCTTCATGCGACGCAGCTCCGCCCGAACTCCGAAGGGCGTTGGCGCGTGTCGAGCAAGCACACCAATGCAGGTATTATAGATCAATGGCGATGGCATCAAACGCCAGCATCTCAATAAGAATAAAAAAAACAAGAACTTCAGCTTCAAAAACAAAAGGTTGCCTTTTTACCGGTATACCGCTACCACCGGTATTCTCAAACGACCGATTCAGTATGCGCTTGCGTAGTTAATTCGAGGCGGTGGAGCTGCCGGGGCCAAAAATCTGGACTAATACACGACGTCGAAGCTGCTGGCGAGTGCTTGTGTGGCATGGTGTTCTCGCGCGAGAAGCTGGAGAAGCTGCTGCGGCAGGCCAAGGTGACGACGCAGAGCATCCAGAAGGTGTCGCAGTGGATGCTCAACTACCGGCAGCACCTGCCCGAGATGGTGGCGCTCTGGAGCGACCACATCCGCGAGGGCGACGCCGAGCACCAGATCGTGTACCTGTACGTGGCCAACGACGCCATGCAGGTGGGCGTGCGCAAGTTCGGGCGCCACATCGCCGCGGCCTTCGAGGAGAAGCTCGTGGACATCGTGCAGCTGGTGATGCGTGACGGGGAGGAGAAGGTCAAGCGCTGCGCCATCAAGATCGTGGGCATCTGGAAGGAGCGCGGCGTCGTCACGCCGCCCATGCTGGCCATGCTGGAGAACGTCTGCGCGGGCAAGCCGCCCATGTACGAGCTTGATCATTGCAGCACTGGATAGAGCGCGGGTTTCTAATGGTTGTACGTGTTTTTCGCGCAGAGAGGTCGTGCCGGAAGCCGACGGCAAGGCGGAAGAGGACAGAGCTAAGCTCCTGCAGGAGATGGCGAGCGATAGCGCTGTGGAGCGCGTTCTGGAGGACATGCCCGAGGTGGTGGAGTCCGTGGCCACGACGCGCCTCGCCGCACACTTGCAGGAGCTGGTTAACGCCACGATCAGCGCCGATATGCTCAGTGACAGGATGTTCCAGTTGGAGTCGAGTATCAGTGTATTCCACCACGCCTGTGGCGAGCAGGATGAAGAAGAGGACGACGTTGTCGTGGTTGGAGAGGAGGAGGACAAGACGTTCCCGACGGTTGGCGGAATTGCATGGGGCAAGATGGACCAGCAAGTGTACGACTTGGACGTGGACAACAGTCGCGGCCACGTGGAGCAGTACCGCAAGAACCTGACGGAGCAGACTGCCAAGCGCGAGATGCTGATCAAGGAGCTGCGTGGCTTGGAGGTGATGGACTTGTTCTCGTTCCCTCCGGGCTCGACGAATGAAATGGAGGCAGAGCAGCAAGAGCGAGCGCTGGAGAGGCTGTATGCCGCCGCGTGCGAGGCGGAGACGCTGGAGCTGAAGCAGTTGGAGAAGCAGCGAGCCGAGTTCCGTGCGAGACAAGCGTCCATCGCTGCCTCTGCGTCGGATCCCTTGTATTCGTCGTACCAACCAGTCGAGGACTCCTACCGTCCAATCACCCCGACAACGTCGAGCCGTGACCGCAGCGACAGTGGGAACAGTCATCTGGGATACCGCACGTCAACGTACGACTATGGCCAGCCCCAGCACTCGTCGCCTACTCTTCGTCGCCACAACAGCGCCTCGGCCGTGACGGATCGAGGCTATGGAGATGATCGGTACAACAACGATCATCACCATTATGGTGGACCGCAAAACGACCGATACGGCGTGGATTCCCCTTCGATGAGCAAGCGGCCGAAGCTGCACCACTCGCACAGCATGGAGTCGCAGAATGTGCAATGGCAGGAGGCCTCTCGCTACTCTCCCCCTCGAGGCGGGTTCCAGCCGAACCCGTACGCTGCAGTGGAAAGGGAGCAGCCGTCGTACTCGCCTCGAGACAATCGCTATTCTCCAAGGGACCAGTACCATGCTCCTCCTCAGCCACCGCGCCAGGGTCGCCGCTCTCGGTGGGACTCAATGCCGGAGGAGCGCTACAACAAACACTACGAAGACCGGCGATGGTGATCGTCGTCGCCGTCGCCATCGCACGCGTACCGTCCTTCCTAACAGTATTATTATTATCAGTATCAGCGCTGCGTAGCGCGAAGTGTAGCAAAAACAACAAAGCTTAAGCTTGACCTTGTAGGCTACGCTGCTGCTTCGCCTCCGCTAGTGCGATACTCCTTCTGGTATCAGGTTGGAAAGAGACGACGTCGAGCTTGCATCATTTTTCATGAGGACGCACATCACTACCAGAGACAACAACTGACACAGCCTTCCGAGGTGAGTGAACGTCCTAATCAAATCATATATTTTCCCTTCTTGCAGTTGCTGTGTGCAGGCTTACGACCCAAACCTTTCAAAATTCCCTGAACTTCCTGCAAGCAGCCACGCCAATAGAATAAACTCGCCTTGTGTTGATCACCTCACCCATTCAGACAGCTAGTTAAAGCTCCACGATATCCCCCTCCACTTCAACCAGTTCTTGTCGAGGGGCAGGAAGCGCAGTCCGAAGCGGCATCGACCGTGCAAGCATTGGTTGGTCCTGCTCCTTTCCAGAGCCAGATCCAGAGCTCGACGACAGACTCAACGACGAAAACGGCACCTCCTTTTGTGGCTGCACAGGGGACGGGGAACTCGTTTCACTAACCAAAGACGCCTCCGTCGACGTTGCTGCTTTCTCCTCCTTTTTCTCAAATGGTTGCTTGTCCTGCACCTCCGAGTCCTTAGTGCGCTCTTGTACTTCAGAAGCATCGGGCTTCTCCTCTGTTTCATCTCCAGAAACCTCGCTGTCCTCCAGCTGTTGATAACTCGTTGAGAGTTCACTTGCCTCACTGATAGTTGAAGAATGACGCGGTGAGTTCACGACGCCCTGGCCGGCAGCAATCAACCGGCCAACTGGCGCCTCTCGCGCTTCCTCCTGCCGACGCGAGGCCTCGCTCTCCTCTTGTCCGCCCTTCTTCCCTCCGAAAAATCCCATAAACGAGCTCGAGATGGACGACGCGAGACGCGTCATGTGGAAATTCGTCACCTCGCCAACCGAGGGCGACGCAAAGTATGTGTGGCATGAGCCACATCGAAGACACGCCGTCGCGGGCGGCACGAAGCACACCACAAAGCACCCAGGACACTTGACGTGGATGTTCACGCCCATATCTCGAGCCAGGAAGTTGGTGCTGTCCCTCAAATCCGTGCTGATTTTATCCAGCGTCGATCGAATAGTGTAGTCGCACTGCACACACGTAAGGTTACCTCCGTCGTTCAGGAACCCACACCGAGAGCAGAAAATCTGAGCCGGTGCTGCCGTCGTCACAAGCGAGTAGAACGGAAGACGACACTGGGAACACTCCTTCACTGCTCGTCGGTTCTCCGTGCCACTGTATCAAAGCATTCGATTAGCGAAACACAATAGAACTTACAAATAAAAATAAATAATTTTTGCATCTTACCAGCCTCCGCATTTCCAGCTACCGTCCGCCTGCACATCATGCGTCGGCGGCTTCATCTCCGCTCTGCAATCAATACAACAAATAGAACAAATAGAATAATGAGTAAACATTTTCTAGTATCTATGCCGAGGTAGAAAGACGCCAGTAAATGCAGTTGATGCCGATAATAAGTACCCGCACATTCCGCAGTTGGAGACGTCGGGGGCGTTCAGGAACGTGCTGCACCCGGCAACAAATATTAGTATTAGTCAAACTATTATTATAATTAACTAGGCGATAGTGCAATACGAGGCGTCTTACCACGTGGCGCAGGCGACCTGAATGCCCTTCCCGCCCGCCACGGTCTTGTGCTCGAACGTCCTGCAGCGATTAACAGTGCGAATTAGCATCAAAACCACCGCGATTTACCGTCATACACACGTCAGGTACAAGCGCAAGTTTGCGGTGGCACTTACACGCGCTGGCTGCTCTCCATCGCTGCTACAGCGATAGACTGGGGCGCGTCTTGGGGCCTTCCACCTTCCTTCGCTTCTGGGTTCGAGCTGACAGTTAGAGACGTGGTAGTGACGGATGTCACTATCACGAGGGTTATGGGTACAGTGTACCAGTTGACTTCAACATCGGCGACCTTTAGTGCGCAAGATTTGAGTCGCAATGCCGCCCAAGAAGCTGCCGTCCAAGCTCACGGCGCAGGGCTCGACGCTGAACCCGCCGCCCACAGCGCGCAGCTACCGGCAATCACTGCGGACCCCAGAATTGCCAGAGTCGGATACGATTCCTCCATTGTGGACGCCCAATGCCACTCCGACCGAAGTTTTCCCGGAATGGACAGACCCCGCAACGCTACGTACGCACGGCATCGATTAATTTACTGTGCGCCTCTAATTATTTTACTTATTTTTAAAAAAATACTATATTTTTGCAGCATCGGAGCATTGGGGCACGGCGGAAGAGCCTTTTGAAGATCCGCTGACGCCTGACAAGCTCCTTGTGCCAATGGAGGTCAGTGGTTGAGCTATTAATTATTAATTTTGTTTTTTTTTCTTAGTTAGTGTGGGCTATTGGATCCAGGCAATCGGCTACAAAGAGGAGATCACGTGGAAGCGTCCGTGCCAGTTCCTGCCAGTCATTGTGGATTTGCCGGTGGTGCCTGCCGCGCCTCCTCCTCCAGTCCCAGAGCCAAAGGCTGCAGGGAAGAAAGGAGCTGCGCCTGCAGCGAAGAAAGGAGAACCGGAACCCCCGAAGAAACCCCCTCCGCCCAAGCACGCACACGTAAAGTTTGCATCTGTATTCACTAAATTGCTCACGGTGTAGAGGTCTAACCAGGGTTTTATTTGTTTTACAAAATAGGTGTTTCTCCCCAGGTCAAAAGAAAAGGATTATGGATTTCTGAGAAGCGAGAAAGCAGGATCCACCGTGTCTGCCACAGCCGCGGCTCCATCGACGGCCGCAGCAGCGTCGGATCATCATCACGATCAAGAATGGCGGATTCCTCGAGATTTTCAGCGGCGCTGGAGTCCAGAACAGCTCGATGCACTTCAAGCCTGGGGCAGAGAGGAAGAGCGAATCGAGCGTGAACAGCAGAACCGAGAGCGGGTGTACATGGGCTTCGAGGATGCCATCGCGTACATTGTCAACGAGCGCCCTCGCGATCTTCTGGCTGAAGTGGATTTTGACGCGGACGATCTGGTGGACGACGGTGAGGATGAGGACGAAGCCATTACAGGAGACGTAGATGTGAGCAATGCCACGTCTCCTTGGGGTGTTGTGCCGCCTCCACGAATTGAAGTCGCTCCGAATTCCGTGTACAAGCCTGAAATTCCCCATGGAGAGATCGTTCACGCGGATATGGCATCCTACTTCCGAATTGTGGAGCAACTCTACAGCTCCGGTGAAGAAACTGCTAGTGTTGTTCCCAATCCAGCACCATTTCTGTGGCAAGCGATCTACCCGCAGGACAGCTCAGGACACCCAGCGTATAACGCTGGAGGGAAGTACAGCGTGAAACTATTTGTCTTCGGCCGATGGCGTCGAGTTGACGTGGACGATAAGTTGCCGGTGGATTCCGAAGGGAACGTCATTTATCTCGCCAGCTCCATGAAAAACGAGATTTGGCCGTCGCTACTGGTGAAAGCGCTGTATAAAGTGATGCATTGGCTGCATCCGAACTGCAATCAGAGCGCAGAACCCGGCAGCAGAAGTGGTAGCTTGGTCGATGGTATGTGCCAAACCATGGTGCAGATTATGCTGGCACTCACGAGCTGGAAAGTGTCGCGGTGGGAGCCGGGCATCAGCCAAAGTTTCAGCGAGAATATTTACCACCAGCTCCAACAGGTAAGCTCCTGACCGTGAATTTTTCCTTAAAAACCTGTAAATTCTCACTTATAGTGCGGTTGGTCTTCTAGTTTGTGCCACGTACTCAGCAGGCAGAGCAAACCGACGAGTCCAATGAGGTATCACTGGAAGCAGACATTGCTGCTGACGGTACAGCAGAAGTACCACCAGCAGTGGAAGAGATCGATGATACATCAGAAACTCAAAGCCTGTCCAAGGTAAGCAATACTTTTCCGTTCACCCGCTGCGTTATATGCAAGCTCACTATGACCCTGTCTGCAGCCTCGAGCTGTTATTTGTTCAGCAGGCCAAGACAGAACTGCCGACTTGATATTTGGCGAGGCTGTATTGGTGAGTGACGTCGTGGGCGACACAGGAAACACTACATTCAAAGTGGTCCGCCAAGGTGCCCCAGCAGCAATATCTGAGGAGGTCCATGGAGTCAACGACCTGGTTTTCCTGTTGGTTCATCCACTACTCCAATACTCCGACACATTTGTCCGTGCCTGGAAAGGTGTCAATGATACGAGCTCATCCCTCGTCCCGTTCGAGACTCCGCGAGTCCAGTTCGTGGTGGTGACGATGCAAGACCCTGTAGTTGAGCAGCCTGCCGGCGACAGTTGTTCAAGTGATACCCCTCATAAATTTGTGAATCTTGTTGCCACGCTTACACCTGTTCAGGTTCCAGAGAAACCCGATCAAAGCGTCGACAACCTGAACAAACCATCAGCTTTGATGGCGACTCACCTCGCCGTTGATCCCAACGGCAGCGTGATCCTGATCGAGGAGAAGGAGAAGAAGAAGAAAAGCTCACGGTCTTCGTTGCCTGCTATCGTAACACTGAACTCGATATTCTCGGGCTACATCAGCATTCCGGCCGTGGATGCAGGTAACATCGTGTACCGCATGTATCCGCAAAAGACTCTGCGGTATGGCTACAGCGTGCAAGTTGAGTCGGATTGCAAGGTTTCGTTCCAAGACGCACCTACGTATTGGCGCAGTTTGAGTCACCTTCGCGTCATGGAGTGCGATGGAACGTACCCAGTCATGCTGCCCGGATCGTGGAATATTCTCTTCAAGCAGAGCTTTGAGCTGACCCCACTGACTGACGAGAACGGAGAGAAGTTTGCATCTCCGCCTGAATTGAGGATTGATCTTCACCTTACAGAGGAACTTCTGAGCAACTTCACGCATATTTCTGTTGTGAATGACGCCACTGGTGAAGTCAAGAAGGCAACCACGCTCTGCTCCAAGATATCTCTTCCAGCTGCTTCAAACGATGGGGTATACTCGTCCACAGCCTACACGTTGATCGTCGACTGCGCTCCTGGCAACTTCCACGCTCGTGAAGGCAAGTGGAAACTCACTCTGGCTAGCGACTGGGATGTCGCCAAGCCAACTACTCATCAAATGAAGTTGACCCGATTCGAAGGAGTGTACGAACCCAACAAGCCGCTATTGTGCTTCCGAGACGTGATCATGGCACCAAAGCAGTCAATCTGGACCAGCTTCCAGCTCCAGCTCCTTCAGGACGGAGCCGTTGTGACTCATCTCGCTGCGAAGCTGGAAGTCTTCGACTTTGGCGCCGAGCAGAACCCCAAAATAGGTGAAGTTAGTGCCAAGGGCGACGTTCGCCTCCTGCAGCTCCCGTGTTTCCCTGCTGTTGATATCAGCCAACCCCCAGCAGCAGATGATAAGCGCGGCTATATCCTTCAAGGTAGCATCGACCGCAGCACCTGCATTGTACCGGGCGAGCTGCAGTCGCTGCGTCCGTTCCGAAGTAATGCAGGTCGCACGCCTCCAAAGGAAACAGTGACTACGACACCCGTTGACGAGAACGAGCCGTCAGAAGCTGCAGCGCCGTCGGGAGAGTCGACGACACCTGCAACAGCTCGTTCTTCCCGTGGCTCAAGCGGCATCAAATGGCGAGTCAATTGCTGGAGCACCGAAGAGGTCAAGTTGCTGGACGACAACACCAAGGAGCTCCAGTACGACGCCATTCGAGCGTCCTGGGCGGAAAAGGCCGTGGACCGCAACACGAACGGAGCCGTGTCACGCTTGCTGTACCTGGGCAAGCTGGACGAAGCGGAGGCGAGGATGAAGCAAGACAACATGACAGACGAGCAGATCGCCAAGGTCAGAGGCCGCTTCGAGTGGGTTCAAGCGGTCAAGAGCAAGGTCAACGCCAGTGAATCGTATCTGGAGGAAGTTGGCACAGGCGACGAAAAACTTTTGTCGGAGGACGAGCTCAATGAGAGCAGACGCCTGTTGTTAGAGCGGATTGGTGTCGTCGAGGCGGACAAAGAGCAGCGTCGAGTGGCTCGCGCTCTGGCCAAGGAAGAGCGAGCCAAAGAGCTGAAAGACATGGTTCGATCTGTCATCGAGAAACGCGGCGCCTCGCTCGAAAGACAGCAAGAACTGAAACGAGAACTTGCAGCGGTGCAGACCCGATCAGCCTAAAAACTGCCTGGATACATCATACATCAGAAACGTACGAACACGGCAGTCGTTTGGGGTTAACCATTCATCTGTGAGCTTCGTTATTTTCCTCAACTTTCCTCCCCAATTTTAATTCCTGGGGAGGCGCTCACTTTAGTACGTCACTTGATTTTCCTATATGCATGGGGGTCGCTCGCTTCCTCGCTTCGGGTCGGTTCATTTCGCGTTCTTTTTTGTCCTCTTGTGTCGCTCCAATGGGTCGGGAGTGTGCGTGACCTTCCACTTGAACCACCACTCCGAGTCCGTCGCAGCTCAAAGAGCACTGGAACGCTAACTAGCTACGAGGCGGAGCTAGCTAGCTACCCCTGGGGGTCTTCTGAATTTTCTTGTTTTTTGTTTCTCTTACTGCATTTCGCATTTTTCGCTCTCCCTGGTGTGCTTCAAAAGTTGTAATTTCATTTTCAATTTCACTTGGTGGCGGGGTGTGCAATTTGTGCAGTTTGCAATTTCGCTGCGGACCTCTTCATTCAACTGGCCTTGGACTTTTGTCCATTTCTCCGTCTTCATCCTCTTCATCTTCATCTTCACCTTCTTCAAACTTGTCTTCAATCTTCAAATCTTCAGTTTTTTTAGGTCACTTCAAAACTTCATCGTGACCATTCTTCACTTTGTTCACTTCTGTCGGTCGCCCATATCATCTCGGTCGCCGCGCAGCCGATTCTTTTATCGCTCGAGTCTCCATTCTGCTCGCGTCTTTATCATGTAGTAATTCCACTTCGCGTATTGTGTCTCGTTACAAATACAAATCCTCGGTCCGCCCGACGATCTTCCATCCATCCACTTCTGCTTGCGGTCCATTACCGCCGTCCGCCGCATCCGACCGTGAATCAAATTTGTACAACCTCCTGGTCCGTGTGGCATCCAGTAGCAGCGTCAGTGCGAGCAAGTCAGGATGGATAGATGCCTAGAACAGCTCAGTCTTGGTAATCGCCCCGCTTACCCGTCCGTCACAGGGCATGCTGGGGGCAGGAACCGAGCCAGAAAGCATCATTGACGATGTCATCGCGTAGCTGTTGGCAGCAGCAGCGGCGGCGGCGGCCTGTTCCGCGGCTCTCTTTCTCTCGGCTCGAGCTCTGGCAGCACTGGTGTTAGCATTGACAGTGATGACCGGAGGCGGAGTCGTGCTCACAGTTCCGGGCGGCTGGGCAGGGTGGCGCTCGAAGTAGTGCTTGGTGCACATGTTGTCGATGCGTCCGGTCTTGGAGCACTCCGGGATGATGCACTTCTTGTCGGCGCCGTGAGTCACGCAGTAGCCTGCACGACGATCCGTCTTGTTGCACCCTTCAACCATGCATCGACGACCGCCACCGTGCGCACGGCACAGTCCGCGACCCTGAGAGCTCTTGGTACAGTTAGGAACAGTGCAGCGGCTTCCTCCTCCGTGCAACTTGCACAGTCCACGTGACTGCGCCGAGTTGTCGCATCCTTCATGCTGGCAACGCTTGCCACCGCCGTGACTGATGCAGAAACCTCCACCCTGATCGCTGAGACCACACCCGGCGTATCCGCAACGACGGCCACCTCCGTGACCCTTGCAGAGACCGCGAGAGCGCACCGTGCGATCACAGCCTGGCACGGAACAGTCTTTGAGCTTCTTGTTCTTGCGAACACGCCCTCCGCTGCTCGAACCCGACCGAGTAGACGTCGAGCCACGCTTCTCGCCACTCAAAGTCGTTGCACCCAGGCGGTTATCAACAATGCGCGTGTCGATCGGAGGTGGGCGTCCACCTGGTACGGCATTGTTCACCTGCAAGATGTTGATTCCCGTCACTTGTGCTGATCCCACAGAACTCGGCGAAATGGACACCGCGTTGCCGCCGCTGGCAGTGGCGGAGCTGTTGTTAATAGCCCCACCACTGTTCAAAGACAGCTCGTTCTGTCCCGTCGTTAGTCCAGAAACCGAGACACTGTCACCACCGAGACCATAGCTGACAGGGGTCGCTTGAGGGATGCTCGTGATACTATTTGACGCCTAATGCCCACAGAACCAAGCATGTGAATACCTCAACACAATTTTGACGAGATTAAACTCAACAAGCAAACGTACCTGAGCGCAAATTGGGCACGTCGTCAATCCTCCCCACGACTGAAGACACTGGGCATGGAATCGGTGTCCGCAGTGACTAGCAACCCTGTCACTGTGGGCACCGCTGCACAAACTGCACGAGTCTTCACTGCTGGTGCTGAGCTGAGATGTCGGTGGTGCCAACGACGGCGGGTACAACGCGTTCGCATTGACCGATGTCGTTGTTGGACCATCCGAGCCAAGACTCACCATCGCCATGGACGTGGTGGAGCTCGCCACATCTGAGTAGAGCGTGGTCGGGTGCGTAGCACCAAGCGACTTCGCGACAGACTGCTGCTGCTGCATGAACGGCAGGTGGTTGCCATTGGACGAAGCTCCAGACGAGATATCCACGCCTCCGTCCTTCAACCGCGTCGTCAGGGAAGACCCTGGACCACTCGGACTGAACTGCGGCATGCGGGATCCAGCACTAAACATTCCACTGACGCCACTGCTCATGCCCCGTCCCATACTGGAAGAAGCAGCTCCAGTCCCGTTAGCATCGAAGCTAGTTCCCATTGCCGCGGCAGTTGGAGGCACCAGATCCAATGAACTGTGCTGCGTCGACGGCTCTTGTGTCCGCTGTTGCTGCTGCTGCACCTGCTGCGAGTAGTACGGAGCTCCACCGCCGTACATGTTGGAGCGCTGGTACATCGGATGCTGCTGCGAGCTGCTCGGAGTCGTCTTGAGCTGCACCACGTTGCCAGGACGCTCGACGCCGTGCACGTAGCCGCCGCTGGAGCTCAGGAACGAGTCGGTTGCCACCACATTGTACGGCTGCCTGAACTTGCGGTCTCCCGCGTCCTTGAGGCCGATATTTACGTGCTCGTGCGGCATGGCATCAGCAGGAGGAGGCGCCTGTGGGTTCGTGGCCGAACTCACCAGCATGCCCAAGGGATTTGACTCGCCGACTTGAGCGTAGCCACCATGGTACTGCTGCTGTTGCGGTTGTTGCTGTTGTTGTTGCTGCTGCTGTTGCTGGTAGTCTCCGGTGCTGCCGTAATTCTGCGCGTAGGATGGGTATCCGTATGGCGCAGCGTAGGACTGTTGCTGCTGATGCTGCGTCGAATACTGCTGACTCGGCGGCGTGTAGTCGAACTTGGCTCCGTTGTTGGTTGGCCGATTGTCCGCTGGGCTCTTGAGGTGCGAGAAGTTAGCTGCCGGCGCGTAGGGCCCCGCGTGGTAGTCGATCACCTGCTGCAGACTCTGCGGCGACTGGTACTTTGCCGACCCCAAGTTGTTGACGCCGACGCTGACTCCGCCACGAGGAGGAACTCCTTGCTGGAAGCTGCAAGAAATAAAATAATAAAACAATAACAAATGGATTAGCCACCAACCAATTCGAGCCCGGGGCAAAAAAAGTGTCGGAGCTCCAAGGCTTTTGGATGCTTTGGGCCTTCGTATGCATGCATCGTCCCCCATTCCTCGAGAGAATGGTCTTCCGTTCCCCTCGTCCCCGTTCTCCTTTTCAGCTGGTCGAGCCTGGGGTTGAGTGTAGACGAAAAGTTACCAACGGCCTTCCGTCTCACGAAGAGAGGGGAGGGGGGGGAAGGGGGACGGCCACGAACGAAGGCAGCCAGCTAGCTTTTCATCCCAAACAGCCTTGTCGCTCTTCAACTTGGGGCAGCCAAAAAGTGTAGGTACAGGTCAAAAGGTAGAGCAAGGGTAGGGCGCCCAACCTTTTGCGGTCCGTGGCGGCGAAGTTCACGACGTTGGCGTTCATGGCGAAGGCGTAGGAGGAGGGCGGGGCCAGCCCGCGCGTCTGCGCCTGCGCCTGCGTTGGCGCTGGCGGGGGCGCGGGATGGCTGGGTGTGAGCTCATTCATCTGCGCTCGCTGCGCCCGCTCGACGACGGAGAGAGGGGAGGGGAGAGGCCTTGAACTCGCTTCGGGCTGCTGCTGCTGCTGCTGCTTGGCTCGGGGCGTGCCGCGGGTGGCTGTTTTCTTGGCTGGCGTGGCGGCGGTCAAGTTGGCTCCGGCCGCTGGTGGGACGAGCGTAATAGTTGGCGAGGATCGGCTCTGTGTGTGTGTCGTGGGCTGTCTGCCGCAAGGGCGCGCCTGCCTTGTTTGGCGCGCGCGGGCGGGAGGGATCGATCGGAAGTTAGCGGGCTGCTGGGCGTGGCGTGCCTACGCTCTGGTCATTTGATTGCCGTAAAAGCGGCGAGCCTGGCCCGCCGCTGCCCAACCACCGCGCGGACACCTCGCACTTAGGCGGGAGCGAAGATCGCCTGCGCGCGGCTCTATCCTGGAATGCCGTTAAGCCCGGGGAGACCAGTGCACGGGTGCACATACACAGTCTCTTCACGCGAATAAGATTCGCAACTCGCAAAAGTCACTATACGCAGTTGGATAGAGCCACCCAGCTGGCGAGAAAACGTTCAGTTTGCCGCCAGCGCTCCAGCGGCCGCTTCTTCCAGGAAGGAAGAGCGGATAAGGGCGAGCTCCATGGCCGAGCTGGCGCTGCGACGCGCCCTCGTCGCAGCGCGGCACGAGCGCAGCGAACTCGCCATGGCGCGTGCGGCCCGAGTTCTTCATTCAATTGCTGCTACTCGGGCCCATGCTACTTTCGGTGCCAAGGGTAGTACAGTACTGTGTACCGCAGCCATGTGCTCGTCTGCCCCCCAAATGGCTGCATCCCTCAGGATCCCGCTTCTGCGCTGACAGGCATCGGCCGAGGCTGTCAGCGCTGCGGGCGCCGGTTTGCCGCACCGGGGGCGCGCCCCGCTGGCTTGTCTGCAGCCCTGCCCGCTGACGGCGCCGCCAGCGCAGCGCAGCTCGCGGCGATGAGCAGCGGTCGCGTGTTGCGGCGTTGCAAGGGAGTCAACTCGGCCCCAAGCAGCGGTCGCGTGTTGCGGCGTTGCAAGGGAGTCAACTCGGCCCCAAGCAGCACGCTGGACTAAGAAAATGCAAGTGTCGAGGCCGCGAGGCGAAATGGCTACGCCCCAGGTCCTTCCTCTATCTCTCCCGCGCGCTCACCGAAATTCGAACAGTATTTCGCCAGTGCTTGCCCGACACGCTCGAGCGGAGACCGTCCCGCTCGCAGCGGCTCAAGCAAAGGCTCCGGCGGCGAGGCGCAGTGAGTGAGCGTGCTGCGAGGATTAGAGACCAAAGCTGAGTTGCAGTTCTCGCCCATCAGCGGCTTCAGTCTTCCGCGCTGACAGCCCTGGACAGTTGGCTGGCTGGCTGATAGCAGCCTCGTCGTTCCAACGTAGCGGTGCAGGGACCGCTTTCGGTGTCCGATGGACAGCCCACGCGTGCACTGTAATGCGCTAGTGCGATCGCAATCATTTGAATTCGCGCCGCCATGCCAATGCAGACTTTCATGCCTAAGAGCGCACGGGAGCCCGTAATGTTCGTCCTGCGAACATGAGCGAGCACGGATAGTGCAACTATTGTGTGTGCGTGCTTCAGCTAGCGAAGGCTATTGCCCGCAGTGCCGGTGTTGCTGGCTGCAGCAGCGAAGTGGGGGCGGACCACGCCACGCGCATGTATCCGAGCCGTGTGCTTCTTCTGCCGGGCGAAAGAGTGCGTCCCGCAAGGACAGTGTCGACACTGGCGGCAATCGATTGCCAGCCAGCGAGCATCGAGAGGACAAACAAGGCGCCTGCAGCAGCGCCGATAGCGTTCGCTGTGTGCCATGTTTAGCCGCGGTGAACATGGCGCGATTTGATGCGGGAGCTTCTCGACCTCTGCATGGCTCGAAGACACCCAGCCAGGCATTCTGAATCTTCCCGGCCAGGCCGCGGGCCAGGATTTGCCATGGGTTCGTCCACCGAAATGCGAAGTTCATGAGGGAGTGTGCTGCACACCAACTACCTAGAATAGGTGCTTGTTTTATTTTGGGTCCTCGTCCTCAGTCAGGACATCTATCCGTTTAAATCCGTTTTCTTATCAGCCAATTACAGCTCTTCACCTACCCCTGAAATGTCGTCAGCCTGCGAAAAGTTATATTTAGACTGGCTGGCTGGCTGGCTACAAGGCCAAGATTCGCCCGCGGAGCCTCAAGTTGCCCGGTTTCCAGCCTGCGCCACGCACGCACACTCCCCAAGCTCCAGCGCCCCCAAGAACGCCCACCGTCCACCATGCCCCTCTCCTCCATCGTCGCCGCCGTGAGCAAGAACTCCACGGGCGCCGGCACGCTGGCCGTGCTGCCGCTGGTGCTCTCGTCCGCGGGCATCACCGGCTACGCGCGCTACGCCGCGTCGCACGCGCCCGCCGAGAACAAGACCAGCGCCGCCGTCGAGCACGAGCGGGAAGAGCAGCTGCACCAGCACGTCGCGCTGCCCTGGAAGGGCACGCGGTAGTTCTTCTCGAGAGAGAAGAAGAAGACTACATATATTTTTATGTGCGCGGCCCCCAGAAGAGCAATGCAGCGTCACCCCCTCCAGTCTACAAGCAAGCAGCAAAAGAAGAAGAGAGCGACCAAGCAGCTTTGGAGCCGCCCAGTCCGTTGCCCAGCTCGACGCTGGCGACACCATTTTGTATCTATTTTGACCGTTCGCCTCGGTCCGACCGAGCCGAATCCACAACAAGAACAAAAGAACGAGATCAGTTTTGCCCTCCACAAATTCGTCTACGTATCGATCACTTTCTCCTCCTGTGTCTCTTTCTTTCTTAGTCGATCGTGCAACTGTTGACACGCCTCGTCACATTTTTTTCCGGTCCTGGGGCTGCAGATCCAAAGTCGCGCCTTCTCGTCCCCTTGTGGCCAGCATGCTGGCGCCGCGCAAGACGCTCTACTCGACGCCGCGGAGCGCCTGCCGCCGCGCGCTGGAGCTCGTGCGCGTGCGCGCGTCCGACGTGGTCTACGACTTGGGCTGCGGCGACGGCCGCCTGCTGATCGAGGCCGCGCGCAGCTTTGGCGTGCGCGCAGTCGGCGTGGAGATCGACCCCAAGCGCGCGCAGCAGGCGGGGGACGCCGCCGCGGCCAGCGGCGTGGGCCACTTGGTGACGGTGCACCAGGCCAACGCGCTCGAGTTCGACATCCCCGCGGACGCCACCGTCGTCTTCCTGTTCCTCATCGGCCGCGGCTTGTCGTACGTGCCGGCCGGCAGCTGACAGGCAACCACGACCAGCTGCAGTAGACTAACCCAGTTGCTACATGTAACATTGACTGCAGGCTGGTGCGGCCGAAGCTCGAGAAGCTCACCAACTGCCGCGTCGTCACGTATTTGTATCGGATCCCGAACCTGACGCCGTTGGAGAAGCACCTCGTGCCGGCAAAGGAGCGCGAGCCAGAGGAGACCGAAGAGAAGACGGTAGACTCCGTGGACGTGGCATTCCCTGTGTACATTTATCACTTCCCCACGTCGCCGGAGTCCGCGCTGCACTTGCCGCAGTCGACGTGCAACTAACTAGCTAATGGGACCAAGACGAACGTGTTCATTTTAACATGCTTCTGTTCACTGCAGACTGATGCGGGGCAACAATTTGCTGCGCGCTTTGGGCTTCTGGTGTTTTGTAGGTGACAGACTGGAGGACGCGGCGCCGTAGGGCGCTCCGGACGCCGATGGAAGCACAACAGGACGCGACTGCTTTGACTTCTTCTTCTTGGCGCCAGCGCTTGGCATGGAGTTCTTGCGCGTCGACGGACTGCTGTTTGCACTGGTAGCAGGCGAGGCGGCGTTGTTCCTGGAGAAGGAGAGATGGCTGGTGCTACCCGACCGAGCCGACCATGGCGTACTTCGAGAGCTCAATGAACTCGAACGACCGCCGCTTGGTGCCACATCCATCGGGCTGCTGGGAGAACTGTCCCGACCATCAGCCTCTGGGGTATATGGGAGCTTCTCCAGCGGCAAGAGCGGGATTGCGTCGTCATCTTCGTCTGCGTGGTTGTCTTTGCTCGCTGCGTATCGCTCCTTATGCTGATGCTGAATCTTCGCCTTGCTCGAGCTCTTGCTGGACTTGGAAGTGGCGGCGGATGTGTTGTTGTTCTGGCTGAACTCGAGTCCGAGCTGAGCTTTGATGACCGCCATGGGCAAGTTCGAGAGCTCGGCCGACGTGAGCGGCTCGTTCGCGTAGAACTTGCGGTACTCCGCTGTACCCGCCGGCGACTGACTCGAGACTGGTCGATCCGCTAGCTCTGGACTCGAGTTGAAGCTGTCCGAGGAACTTAGTCGTGCTTGGTTGTCTTCGCTTCTGGAGCCTGTGGACACTGCTGGTGACTGGATGTGCTGTTGTCGCAGTGCGCGCTGCAGCTCAGCTCGGTGAACTTCTACCTCACGACGACGTTCTCGCTCCAGATCGAGCTCCTGTTGCAGTCGCGCTGCATTCCTCTCGCCTTGCTGCTGTGCTGCCTGCATTCGAGCGGTGGCGTCGGCTATCGTTTGGTTCGCGGCTTGTTGAACACTCTCCAGACGCTGCGTGGTTGCTCTGAGCTCCGTACTCGATCGATTGAGCTCTCCTTTTGCGCGCTCTAGTGCCTGCTTCATCGTCTGCACTTCACGTTGAGCACGCGCTACCTGCTGCCGTGAAGCCTCACTTTCGTCACGAAGCTCGACCAATTGAGTATCTAACGCGCGCCGTTCACGCGCAATTCGGAGAACTTCGTCTCGAGCTCGTTCTTCACTGTCCTGAGCCTCGCGAACCTTCGCGTCAAGCGCCTGCTTCAGCTCGTTTGCTTTGGCTTGAAGAGCATCGCGAGCTGCAGTGAGTGGTGCCAACTTGCGCTCGGCCTCACTAGCTCGTCGTGACAGTTGCTCCATCTCACGCGCTTTGGCGTCGCACTCCTGCTTCTTGCTCTCGAGGGTGTTCGCTGTGCGTTGCAACCTCAGCTCAAGCTCGCTTAAGCGCTCTTCGAGCTGCTCCTGGGTGCATGAAGCTTCGTCGCGAGCTTCACGGAGCTGAGCTTCTCGAGACCGCAGTTGTTCCTCAAGCTCACGCAGTTGGGAGCGCGTTCCACCTCCATCTTTCTCCTTCTTGGCTCGAGCACGTTCGAGCTCGAGAGCATCCTGCGCGCCTTGTAGCTCCGATACGAGGTCGTCGATGGTAGCGTTTGCAGCGCTTTGGATCGTCGTGATCTTGCTCTGCAGTTCTTCCGACAGAGCCGCGTTTTCTTGGCTCTCAGCTCGAGCAGCTTCGAGCTCCTGTCGAAGTCTCTCGTGCTCTTCACCGAGTTGCTGGGTTTGAGCTCGAGCGTCCCGACGTGCAACTTCGACTGCGCGTAGTGCGTCTTGAGTGTCATCAGCAGCTCGCTGGAGCTCCATCTGCAGCGATTGCTTGCTTCGTGTTGCGCGCTCAAGCTCAGCTTCTAACCTACGCAACTCTGCAGCTTGCGCTTCCTTCTGAGTCTCGAGCTCAGCGAACTGAGGCGTCAACGTAGCTCGAAGCTGCTCCACCTCGAAGCGAGCTTGTGTTTGTATGTCTTGCTGGGCTTGTACAGCTGCACTCAAGGCGTTTTCAGCTCGAGCTTGGGCTTGTTGAGCCTCTGCCAGTTGATGCGAGAGCGTATCACGCTGCTGGCGCGCAACCTCAACGTCTTGAGCTCGAGCCTGCTCTAGATGCTCCGACTTGTTCTGCAGCTGAGTGAGCATGGCGAGCATCTCTTCGAGTCGATGGGTCTTCTCCTCCAATGCGCGCGATAACTCCTGCTCACTATGTGAACGCTGGGCTTGCTCAGCGTCTCGCGCGCGTACGAGTGCGTCTCTCTCCTCACTCAAAGCTTGAGTGACTTGCTCCAGCTCACTGCGAAGTTCTTCAGCTTCACGCAACTTTGTCTGCACTTCTTGTTGCGCGCTCTGGAGTTGAGTCGCGAGGTGTTCATTCGTTCGCCTCGAACTCTCCTCCAAGTCGGCGTGAGTTTCCTGTAGATCTCCATGCGTAAGCTGAAGCTCCCGGTAAGATCCGCGAAGCTGCTCCAGCTCCAGTTGCTTGTCATTCACTGCGCGGTACTGAGTTTCCAGACTGGCGTTGAGTTGCTCCGCTTCAGCGAGTAGATCGCGCTTCTCAGTCTCAAGCGCTGTGCTGCGCGCGCGCTGGGCGTCCAGCGCTTTCTGGAGCTGCAAAAGCTGCGACGCACCGGCAGAACGAAGATGCTCGAGCTCCTGAATCTGCTGACGGAGCTGTTCGTTCGAGCGCGTTAATTGAGCTTCTTGACCCCCTGCAGCTTGAGAAAGTTGGGCCAGTTCCTCAGCTAACGTCTTGGCGTCTTGACGTGCAGTCTCCAGCTCTTGAAGAGAGTTCTGCACTTGTGTCTGCAGTTCTTGCTCTCGTGCTCGGTGCTTTTCACGATCACTATCCCTCTCTTGTTGTAAGCGGAGGACCTTCAGTTGCAGAGGCTCCAACGCACCCGACACCTTTGTAAGATGCTTGAGCGTGCGAAGCACTGACGGCAGTTGAGCTAGCGGGTCTTCCTCACTGTCAGAATTGTCTTCATCCTCCTCATCCTCTTCGGAGCTCGTACTGTTCCCCATCGGCGTTTGAGTGATTAGGTCGAGACACTGTCGCGTGAGCTTTTCGGCCGTCTTGCAGCGGCTTGAGAGGTGCTGGAGCTGGGCGTGCGAGTCTTCCAGCTGACCTGCAGTCTCTCGTAGTTGCTCATTCAGCTCTTGCAGCGTGCCATTCTCTGCAGACCCCTGAGCTTCTAACCGAGCCTTCTCCGCTTTAGTGGTTTGCAGCTCGGTACGCAGCTCACGTAGTTCTTCTTGAGCTTCGCGTACAACTCGCGCAGCCTTTTCTCGTAGCTCCAACGCCTGCACACGCTCCTCCTCTGCTAGCTTTTCACGTTCGGCGAGTGCTGTTGCGTGTTGTTGCGCCATTTGCTCTAATTGAGCTTGGAATCTCGACACCTCAGCGATCATCAACGCGTTGAGCTCTTCCTTTTGAGAGCGCTCTTCGTTGGCCGTCGCTCGAGCAGCTTCCAACTGTTTGTTCAGCTCTTCCAGCAGCTCTTTGCGTTGAGCTTCCGCCTTCATTTGTAGCTCGCGTTCTCGTGCAACAGCGGCGGCTTGCAGTTGTGCGAGCTCTTGCTGAGCCTCCTGAGCTTGTGACCGAAGCTGCTGCTCTCGAAGCTGAGCCGTAGTCTCTAACTCTTTCGTAGCGTTCCAAAGGTGCTGACCGAGCTCTTGCTTTGCCTGCTCCAACTCGCGCGATTTCTCGAGTAATTTGGTGCGTTCTGTGCCATGCTGAGCCTCAAGTTCCTGGATCTTCGCTTCATGAGCCCGTTGAAACTGGTCCAGCTCTGCGCGATGTTCATCGCTCTGTGCTTGCAGTTGCTCCTCGAAGCGAGCGGTAGTATTCTGCAGCTCAGAGCGGACTTCGTTGAGTGTGGCTTCATACTTCTCGCGCATCTCATCAGCGCATTGTTGCTGCCGCTGCACTTCGTCGTTCATCACTGAAAGCTCCTCGCGGTGGCGTGTTGCACTCTGCGCCGCCTCCGCTTCTAGCGCCTTAAAAGCTTGCTGGACACGAGCGAGCTCCTCACTAACCGCGCGTTCATTGTTCGTGGCAGCATTCAGCTGCTCTCGAGTCTGCGCTAGTTGATCAGTCAATTGTGCCGTCTCCGCGAGTTTCTCTCGCCACGCAGCGGCGGATCCCTCGGACTCCTGCTTCATTTGCTGCAGCACTGAGCCAAGCTGCTCCAAGACTTGTCCGCTCTTCTCAGTTGGTGGGGCTCCCCATGACTCGCGACTTGCGCTGGAACTGCCCGGCGCACTGATAAATTGCTGTGATGGAGGCATGTACGCTGCCGATGGGTAGGCGCTGGGGCCGAGCGGTAGAGTGTGAGGGATTGCTGGACCAGGCGTAGGATAGCAAAACGCTGCGAGGCTCTGCTGTTGTTGGAGTTGTTGAAGTTGAAGCAGCAAGTCCGCGCCCCCCACTGGAAGGATCTGCGGCTGAGATGGCGGCACTTGGCGGCCGTGGTCATAGTCAAAGTTGCTGTAAGCTGCAGCGTTGTCTGTGTGGTTACCAGCGTTTGACTTGCGTCGCAGCTTGGCAGTCACCGGAGGCGAACGCTTGTCCCCTAGCAGTGCATTAGACGAAGGTTTTCGACCCAAGTTCGACTTCATGGCAACTATAAACGAGATTTTCCCCTTGGCTTTGGCTGGGAGCGTAGCAGAACTCGCCCCAGAGCTTGGAATCAAAGCCTAAGCTTGCAAACTTCCAGCACCCACTACAATCTGTACCAAATGTGTCGTGTCCGTTGAAGAGACATGGCTACAAGTTCCAGGAAAAGGTAGCCATGCTCCATATTTTTAGTTTTTCAGAGCTGGAGATGGCTACACACCCGATCGGTTCTCCTCTCTCTTGTCCTGCCCCCCTGCATTTAGCCTTCACGAACTCGTCGGTCTTCTTCTCGACTCAAGTCCATCAGTAATCGACGCGTGCAGTCTTCGGTTTGGCCATTGCGGAGAGGAATTGACCGCTATGGGGTCGCCCGTGAAAGCTCGCGAGTGGGAGAAGACGCTCAAAGTCAAGTGTCGACTGTGCGGTGGAGCGCGGTGCAAGCGTTGCAGTGAAAGTGCGGCGTTGGCCAAGACGGATTCGCCCGTGCGAGGGCTCCACGCCGACTGGGTGGCGGATTGTGCCTTGGCCATGATGCGGCCATCCTCAAGACTCATGAGCAAGTACAAGATCGCCGAACAATTCCACAAGTACGTAAGAAATCCACGCTTGAAATGTCACCAAAAGCTAACAACCGTGAACTTTTGTAGACTGAATATCACGGCCGTGTTCAATCTAACGCTCCCAGGAGAACACCCGTACTGCGGTGATGGTCTCGGCCCCAGTGGCTTTCCGTACGACCCGGAGAAGGACCTCATGGCTGAAAACAGTACGAAACTTGAATCTTTTCACCACAATTTCATCCCCAGTCAGTAAACTAACCAAACCGCCTTGATATTTTCCTTGCAGTTCGCTTCTACAACTTCGGTTGGGAAGACATGACGACACCTACGCTGTCGTTCATGATGGACATCGTCAAAGTTATCGCGTCGGTCCTGCTAACAGGCCACCATCGAGTCGCTGTGCACTGTCACGCCGGCTATGGACGTACGGGTATCACCATAGCGTGTGCACTCATCTTCCTGCATAACATCCCACCAGAGCTGGCGATCCGCCTCGTGCGTCGCGACCGCCCTGGATCGGTGCAAACTGCTGGTCAGGCCCAGTTTGTCCACGACTTCCACGCGTATCTCAACGCAGCGCGCGTTGTCTTCGCGTTGCCGAAAATCCACGATTTATTTACTCTCGCGGAGACTGTGGAGCACCAGAACCGCCGTCTACACGGTGAAGGAGCGGTTAATTCCAACCTGCCCAGAGTGCTCGACTTCCTGTGCGCCGAAGTGGAAGGAGCTGTAGCTGCCTCCTCCGACGTCGTGACTGTGGCCTCAGCGTTCGTCCATCATCTCTGTGTTCGCCAGCAAGAAGCGTGGCCGCGTACGAGCGAATGCACCAAGGATTTCTACCGCTCGACGCCTTCGGGGTCGGCTGAGTTGCTCGAGCGACATCGACAGTTCATCGGAGGCGCAGTGAACGCGTCTCTAAGTGAGAGCAGCAGCATCTCCTTCGACGTCATCGAAGCCCCCGAACCGGTGACTCGGGAGCAGCTTTTCCCCATCAAAGTTGGCTTCAACGTAGGTGAATGGAACTGGGAGGAGGCCTCGGCGTTGTGCTCCAATGCCTCGATTCACGCCATACTGCTACTCGACTGGCTCGAGCACCTGCGCGAACCGCTATTAAGCAGCCAACTCGTCGAGAAATTGCTGTACGTAGCGCCTGTGCCTCCGTTGAAGCTTCCTGCTCCAAAGACAACGAACCCCGCCACGATGCACCACGCACGGAGCGAGAGTGAGACCCACGGCAACTCCAGCAGCGCCACGAACTCCAATTACCGCTTCCAACAGCTCCACCAGCTTCCAGCGTACGCCATGAGGTCGCTGGACCGGGTGCTGTCGTGCTTACGCGTGCTGGAGGCGAAGCTCGAGCAGTTCGCAACGGGAGATATCCTATTTGATGCTGTGTGTGTACGTACAGCCATGGCGTTGTTCCACCTCTCGACTACTAGCTGCTCGACGTCATCTCTTCGACGACATGCCGACTGTATTGCACTATTGATCGACAAGTGGCACGCTCCGAAGCGCTTGGAGCTCAACTTGGACACGCTACAGAAGCTCAGCATCCACAGACCTTCCACCTGTCGCCTCACTCAATCAGCGAGTACACTCGGATACAATTCCGAGAGTGGGGAGAGTGCAACACCACCGGACGAAGAACTATCCAAGCCCCACTCGCCCTCTCGATCGCCTACGCGCTCGGTGTTAACCCCTACATCGTCACCCACTCGATCGTTGACGATGTCGCCAACTTCGTCACCTCAGCGAACCCCTCGCGACAATTTGCCAGGAATGTTAAGCGAGGACATCCCCATCCCCGACTCCCTCTTACAGACACAAACAACGGATTCCATGGCCTCATTTTCGCCGCCACAGCCTCACAAACCTCAGGGTGAGGCGCATCCACGACCGAATATTGCCTCGGTTACGATCACCTCCACGTCCCCGCGGCCGTCGCCGAGATCGTCGTCTCCAATCAAGATCGACCCGCTACCGACCAGCTTCAATAGACGCGAAGAAGAGGAGAAGAAGGAAGAGAAGTCCCTGGCTCTTCCTTCCTCGCCCTCTTCGTCCCCCAAGAAAGTCGATCTCAGTCCATTGCCACCCCAGCCAGTTCCAGACAAGGAGTCCGAGTTGAGCGACGACAGCTTCGCGATATCACTGGCCGCAGAGCTCACAAATCCACCGGCACTTCCAAGCGTACGCGACGGAGGACGCTACAGTAGAAGAGCAGGGAAATAGCGCTAAGGTATATCATGATAAAAAGCAGAATACCAACAAAACAATCGCGGATTCTATGGTCCTCCTAGCCGTCGATGGGTATCCAGCGTTCATCTACCGGACACGCAGACCAACAATGCATCGTGGCGAGTTCATAAGAATTAATTAGCGAAAGTTGACGCGAATACGTACAGGTACAGCTCTAGCTGCTTGAGATCCAATTTGCGGCATCCCGGTTGCGATGTATGCAACATACAACGGCACTTGGGTCGGAGGATTGGCTGGACTAAGTTGAAACTTGTCACTCGTTTCTTTATCCGGCACCAACGCAACGTATCTGACATCGCCCGGACACAGCGTCGCGTAATTGCTCAGCGCTTCCGAGTCAACTGTAACTTCATCGGCCTTCGTTATTCGGATCATCGCAGTCACGTTCTGTTCCCCGCCCAAGTTCACCTTGGCAACACTGTCGATGGCCTCCAGACAACGATTCAAGGGATGCCAGTAGTCGACATCCGTCAGTTGGCCCATGATTGCTTCGCACTCTTCTGCATTCCTCCCTTCGTTGCGGTACTTGCTGACGTTTAGCTCACTGGCAACGTAGGTATGCTGGTTGGTTTCGGTTCGACCGTATGGTCTGGCCTGCAACTTGATCGTCTCCCCATTCCTTGCCGTCGTATGAACGTAGTTCTCGAACGCGATCCTCATCAGCCCGTCGTCTCCAATAGTGCGAGCATTGGACCATAAAGTCGTGAAGTAGGAGGGCTTCACGATAAGGCTCAGACGTCTCAACACATACTCGGAGGTGACCACACGAACCCACTGGCCGGGCTGCCAATACTTGTCCACGCTCGTTGGGTCCATAGCATCCGTGGTAGCCTCGAGTGCGATCATCCGCAAGCGATCAACCTGGGGGCCCCACGCACGTCCATACTGAGTACCGAGAACTTCTGCATCATACGGAACGACGCGGGCCAATGCTCGGTCAATTGCAGCCTTGGTAGTACCGTCCCCCGCCAAGAAATCGCTCAAGTTTCCACCCGAGTAGTAGTGCCGCTCCTGGATACCCAGTTCAGACCAACCGAAATGTTCACCAACGGCGGTGATATCCACCTTCGACCAAAAGGGGACGAGACACTTCCTTCGTATGCGGGTTTCGTCGTTCTTCATGTCATATTGAGTGCAAGTGGCAAGCATCCGAAACCTGGTCAGACGGTGAAAGTTGATTAAATCATGATCGATTTCCTCCCGGAGGAAGCCGTCAAGACACAGCTCAAAGTCTCGATCCCCCACAAGATCCAAGCCGGCGATAGACTTTGTATGCTTGCGCCAATATTGCTGGTGCACCGGATCCAGACACAACATGGAAAATTCGTCCGCTTTCAGCTTTCGAAACAAAACGACACGCTTCTGCTGGTGCAGCGCCATGTAGAGCGCGAGCAGCACGACGAGCGTGCTGGTCCCGACACCAGGCGATCCCACAAACACAGTGTTGAACGTTTGTTGCACGTTCTGGCGGAACAACTTGATGAGGTCCAGAGTTTCCTTCCGAGCGTAAAACCAGTCGGGGAAACTTGGCTCAATATGGTGAATGCCGAGTGCAAAGCCACCAACTTGCCACGTATCGAGGTTCAAGTTGCGTGCGATAGTACTGATCGTCTCGTGCTCGATGGGAGTAGCCAACTGAGCTTCCACCTGCTGTGCGACCTCCGTCCTTTGCTTCTTCTGGCCTGGCATGATCACCGACTGCTCCTCCGGAACCACTTGAACCACCGCCTTCTTTCCTCGTCGCGGCGGATTTTGGAATGATGGGATTCCATTCAAGTACTTTGGCTCAACCTGTCAATCAGTGAAATGTCCGAGCTACAGAGCGAAACACAGTCATATAAACCGTTATCGCCACATGGGCTTATGGCCGCTCTCCTCAGACATCCTGGCGGTGCTACGGCGTTGAGCCCTTCAGGCCACAATCTCAGTCTTCAATGTGAGCACCTTCACGTTCGCGCCAACGGCCAGACGAGGAGGGTTTGCTCTATCATCCTTCACCTCGAGCACCATGTTGGAGCCGAAGTATCCCTCGAAACTCTTGCCGTCGGTAAAACCCAGCAGAGCGCCATTGCGCTCCCGCACGATGGCGCGAGACGGCTCGCGCTCCGGGTGGACTTCACCGGTTACTTGGTCCACGCTTGGCATGCCGCAACGCGCGCACGGACGCACATTGCGGAACTGGAGGCCGTCGATGGTGATGCAGTTCCACTGCTCATCAGCGAACGCCGGGCTGCCGCGCAGGACGATGCTGTGATAGATAAACACCACCAATAAATTAGTCTAGGCACGCGTACACACCACTTCATCGCTCGAACGTACTTTGGACGGAAGCGGTTCATCGGCACCGGCGTCTTGAGCGTCGTGTTGAACTGCTCGAGCGATTCCTCCAGGGCGAGGAGGAACGGGAAAGCGTCGGCGAAGTTTGTCGCGTGTCCGGGCGCGTACTTGGGCTTGGTGTGGCGCGTGAACCCGTCGCGCACTCGCACCAGTCGAAACCCGCGCTTCTCTTCGCCTAAGAAAGTGTCCAGCCACTCTGCCGCTGCGTCTCCCTGGTCCACAGCCTCGACCTTGTCCTTCCACACGCTCACAACTCGCAGCTGTCCCTCTCCAGTGCGCACCACCGGCACCTCCAGGTCCGGCATCCCCTCAGCCGTCAGCACCAGACTCGTCACCTTAGCAGAGTCAGTACTAGGCAGCAGCTTCGGGTGCAGCAGCGCCAGCTTTGCGTATCGTCTCTGAGTCACGAACTTGTCCCTGGCTCCGTCGATGATGACCCATTCTCGGTCGTGCAGCAGTCCCTTGGGGGTCAATTGGGCCTCGTCCAGCTGGATACCGGCACACGACTTGATAGGGTACACGCAGAGCCCCGTGACTTTGGGGAACTGCAGCTCCGAGGCTTCGAGCGCCACGGTCTCACTTGGGGACAGCTCCACCTCGTAGCGGTCGGAATCGCGGTCGTAACTGCGCACGGAGCCGGTGCTTTGCCCGTTTTGGAGCGTGACAGCAGCGTTCACTGGTAGTTGCTGGCTGGAAGCCTCCGCCAGTCGCTCCTGCACCTCGTCGCGCTGTAGGACGCAGTCTCGAGACGGTGGAGTCGCCGTCTTCTTCTTCTTCTTCTTGGCCACGAGCGCCGCGACGACTAGCGCAATAGACGTGGCTAGCAGCACAGTGTAAGGGATTGAGAGCGCCGACGAGGCAGGCGCAGCGTGGGCCGCTCGAAGCAGCAGGGAGGATACCACCAGCGTCAAGGAGGACGGACATCTTGGCCAGCTTCGACTCACGTAGCGGTAATCTAATCAGAATGGCCAAGTTCGGATAGGGAACCAATCAGAAAACTCTGTGACGTGTTTATGACGGCCGCTTTAGAGAATCGCTTACACTTAAATATCAAATTACGGAGAACTTAAACAAATTAAAGAGAATCTGGTGATCAAAGTACGCATTGGACATTGGACACCATGGCCGACGAGCTGCAGTTCCTGGTGCACTTCAACCGCACGCTGTGCGTGTCGCTGGCCGCGGGGGCTGCGACCGTGGCGCGCCTGGCCGGCCTCGTGGAGGCGCGCGAGGGCGTGCCGTCGGCGCTGCTGGATCTGTACGTGGACGGCCGCAAGCTCTCGGAGTCGAGTCATGTGCCGAGCTTCCCGGCCATCATCCGCGCGCGGCTGCGCGGCGGTCTGCGCGGCGGCAAGGGCGGCTTCGGCGCCATGCTGCGCAGCATGGGCAAGGCGTCGGGCGCCAAGGCCACCACGGACTTCGGCGCGTGCCGCGACCTGCACGGCCGCCGGCTGCGCCACGTGAACCAGGAGGTGGCCATGCACAAGTGGCGGCAGGACGCGGACGCGCGCGCGCAGCGCGAGAAGGACGGCGTCTCGGAGCGGGAGGTCCTGGACGAGGACACGCCCAGCGGCATCCCCGGCTGGTACCTGGCCACGCCCTCGTGGGCGGAAGGAGTCAAGAAGTCCTACATGAAGAGACGACGCAACACGGTGCTGTGCAAGAGCTGGCAAAAGGCCAGAGAAGGAGGACGCGCGCCCCCGCCCGGCGCGCCGCGGTGGTGGGGCTGTCCGCGTGGCCGTGACTGCGACTTCGCGCACGGAGAGGAGGAGTTGCGCGGAGAGGGACTGACGGAGTTTAAGCGCGCCAAGAAGGAGGAGGCACAGCGAGCCAAGCAGCAGGAGCTGCAGAGCTACGTGGACTACGAGCAGGAAATGCCGGACGACGTGCTGAACGCTATCAAGAGCGGCCTGCGACGTCGGAAGACCAAGGCCAAGGCGAAGATGGGGCTGGAGGAGGAGAACGCGCGCGTGCTGCCGCCCGACGCGACGACGTACATCAGTGTACGCTCGGCGCAGCACCCGTCGCCGGCTACGGAGAAATGGCTCAAGTTGGTGGGTGAAGGAAGTGAGGACGAAGGCTCGGCTAGTGTTGGGACTGCGTTCAAGCACGGACTGTGCGAGCTCCGTGGCCGAGGCAACTTCGGCACCGCAGCGGCGCGACACTGCTGCGCGGTCATGAAGGGCAAATGGTACTACGAAGTGCGGCTCATCACGGCTGGCGTGGTGCAGATTGGCTGGGCGGACTCGACATTTGAGGCGAACTCGGAGACTGGAGACGGTGTCGGCGACCACGAGCGGTCGTGGGCGTACGATGGTGCCCGGCAAGTGAAGTGGAACGGCGGGAAGGACGAGGAGTATGCTGCAGACGACTCCTGGAGCAAGAACGACGTCATCGGCTGCATGTTGGATCTCGATGAAGGCACGGTCGCGTTTACCCGGAATGGAGTTGATCTCGGTGTGGCATTCCGCAATGTCAAGCACACGTCGAGCGACCAGGGCTTCTTCCCGGCCATCAGCGTCGAGCAGACGGAGATCCTGCTCGTGAACGTCGGCTCCCAGCCATTCCTGTACGAGGCTCCTGGATTTGATCCTGTTATCGATGCTATCGAGGCCGAGAATTCGGGCGCGTCGGCCGCAAGTGAGGCTGTCAACGAAGCCAGCGTATCCGTCAGTAGCAACGACACCTCCGTCTCCTCAGCCCCAGATGATGCCGAGAAGCAGAGCAACGCGCGTACATCAGAGACCAACACGCCAAAGATTGCGAAGGAACCGGAGAAGAAGTCGATTCCGAGTGAACCTGCTATCGACCTGATGAAATTTGAGACTGTCGAGTCACTCGAGGCGCTGGGATTAGAACGGTTGAAGGAGGAGTTGGCTCGCCGTGACCTGAAGTGCGGGTACGTTGTTGCAGGCGATGATAGTATGAGTTGTGGATTTTTCAAAGACTAACGTAGTTGTGTCTTATTTGGCAGTGGCAACCTTAGTGAGCGTGCGACTCGCCTGCTCAGTGTTCGCGGGAAGAAGTGGGAAGATATCGACGCCAAACTCAAGGCCAAGAAAAAGAGTCGGTAAAGTGCCAATGGACACCTCAGTAGGTTTTTTTTCTTCATCAGAATGGAATTCCTCTGGCAGAGTGAAGAAAATGAAAAAGCTAAAGATCGAGTATATGCGTCAGCTTCCTACGTAGACCAATCACCCAGCCCGTTTAGTTCTGAAGCATCCAATACAGTCGACTTGCCACCTTCTCGACACAGCTTACATCGCAGGGCGGAATGGCATCTGAACACAGCACGATTTCACCCCGAGAGCGCTTGAAAAAGATCCACTCGATGCAATCAGTCACAATGCCGCGGACCTCATCACACCGTTCTCCTCTCTCGTCACAGTTGTCCATAACCATATCCGCCATCACATAAGCCTTCGCCAGGCCTCGTTCGTAGTCCCAATTGCGGACGAGAATGACGGGGAGTTTTTGGCTTCCGTGCTCAACGAAGAAGTCCGCAACGCCGACCATACCAATGCCCTTGGACTGCAGAATTTTCTTGTCAGTAACACTTGGTCGATCTGCCTGTAAGAGCGACTGGACGTGGTTCAGGACAGCACGGACTGCATCTCTTAGCTGCTCCTCGGACGGGAAGATGGTATCAAAGACGCTGAGATTTTCAAAAGTGGCCGTCAGTTCCTCAAATCGCCCACCCTCCACGGACGCAGCAGAGAACAGATCCATATCACCAGGGCCTCCGAAAATAGCATTGTCAATAACATTATTTCAGAAAATAACAATAAATTACGCATTTCGGCGAGTTCAGCCATCTACCGTGATAATTTATTGATGTGCTTTGTGATATTACATAATTTATGCCAGTTACCTTTATATAATAATGTTAGCGTTTTACCAGTCATCTTCTCGCTTCCAGTCGTTCAGAAGAACTGGAATCACTGGTTGTCTGCGTTGCTAGTTGCAGCTCATTTGGCAGCGCTCCCTTTTCAATTTTCACTTCTCAAGTCTCCAAGACCTCATCCAGCATGGTTCGCGCTATCCGCCCCCCTCGCCCTACCTACACGAACTCCCAAGTCTCGGGGTTTTACTTCCACCCGTGTCGCGACGAGAACGACGAGGTGATTCGCGAGTATTTCCGTTGCCGTTGCGGCACGGTTCGGAAGCAAACCCATAGGAACGGGTACTCCAACCTGGTGCAACATATCAGGGGGAAGCACCCTGACTACGAGACCGTCATGCTCGACGCTACGACGGCGGAGACAGGCTCCCTCGTGAAATTCGTCCGCCACTCGGCGCTCAACCTCCACGGCTGGATGGTTTGGATTGTCATGTGCAACCTGCCACTCCCTTTTTGTGAGAGCCGAGAAGCTCGGCGGTACGTGTATGCATAAGGTCATTGTGTTTACATTACTACGGAAACTAACAACTTTACTTTATGGATGTTATTCAGCTACTTCAGCCTGGACCCCATCTCGGAGGAAACGCTGCGGGCTGGCATGGACGGGGTCGTCGTCGCCGTCGAGCGTTCGATTGCGTCGGAGCTCCCAGCACGCTTCGGCATCATGCTCGACGGCTGGACACACGCATCTGAGTACTACATCGCCGTGTTCGCGTGCTATGAGGTGAACGGCTGTCCCAAGACAACGCTACTCAGCATGGCCCCGCTGCTGGACGCGCTGGACGACGAACTCTCCGCGCAGGGCCATCTCGAGTTTCTAGCGACCACGCTGCCGCGCGATTACGGCGTACAGCTGGCGCAGTGTCGCTTCCTCGTAGCTGACAACTGCGCCGTAAACCGGCGGCTGGCAACTCTTATAAGTGCGCCGCTTGTTGGTTGCGCAAGCCACCGCCTGAACCTTGCTGTTCAGGCGGACATGGCGTCGCATGAGGAGGACCTGACTGTTGTGCAGGCGCTCATGGTAAAATTGCGTACTCTCACCCAATCTGCCAAACTACGGTAAGCGCCAATGTGTAGGTGTGGTGTGTCAATATGTCTCTAACACATTTTGTATACTTTTGTAATTTTTTACAACATAGGTTGAAAACGCCACTTCGGCCTGTCATTCGCCAGGACACGCGCTGGAGCTCTACGTTCGAGATGGTACAGCGCTACCTCCAGCTCCTCGAGTTTCTTGACGCCGAAGGCGACGACCTCATGGACCTGCTGCCGCCGCCGGCGATGAACAAGCGACTGCGGGCATTGTACCAGGAGCTGTGCGACATCGAGTCGGTCTCGAAGGCCCTTCAAGGCCACGACGTCGACCTGCTGGACGTTCGCGAGTGGTTCGACGAGCTGATCGCTGTCAAGCCACAATATGGGCGCTACATTGGTAAGTTTATAACTGTTGAATTTGTGTTTAATATTTTCACTAACAATTGTATAATGGTTTTTATTTTGCAGGGCCTCGGGCCAACATTGTGCACCGCCCAGATTTTGAGGCTGGGTGTGTACGCGTTCTCCGCGGGAAGGCGCAGCGGCTGACGCGTGCTGAAAAGGCCGCTTTGCAGCCCTTCGAAGCTGCCAGACCGGACGACGCGGCCGCGAGTGAAGTGGAGGAGGATCCAGCCGCGTCGTTCGTGGAGCGTCTTCGGAAGCGCCGGCGGCTTGCACAGGACCGTGTCAAGTATGAGCAGCTGAAGAGCATCCCACCCACGTCGAACGTGGTGGAACGCTTCTTCAGCATTGTTTGGGTGACGTTTGGTCATCAACGACACGGCCTGCTGCCACGCACGCTTGAGACGATTTTGTTTCTCCGCCAGAATCGGTCGTACTGGGATGCAACGACTGTGGACAATTTGAGCTAGATGATAAGCTAACTGGTGTCTTGTTAATAGACTTCATGCTTTTCACAATGGCATTATTTATTGTGGTACGTTGGAGGCAATGCCATAATGTACTGTTGTATTGGTAGGAGCGTCAGGGGATAATTTATTCAGCAACGCCCAACCTGCTAAATAAAAATGCCATATTCGGAGGCCCTGCATATCACGGCGTTCTAAGTGCAAATAGACACCTTCCACCATTTCCCATGTCAGCCCGTCGCACGAGAAAAGTTGATCTACTTCTTGCACTTCGCCTCTCTCTTCGTTATCGGTTTGCGGGGTCTGGCGGATCGATACTTCATCTTGATCGCGTTGAGGGAGCGTTAATGCCCAGAGATCCTGGCACAACGTCTCCTGGCGTGTTGAGTCGGGAATTTTGGTGACGGAAGCATTGGTGGGTTGCATAGTCTGGTAGAATGAAGCCTTGCGTGCCTTTGGTATGCTCATTCTCGGACTCCACTCATTGCTCTGGTCAAAAATGGTATGTCAATAGCTGGTGGATGATTTATAATACTCGTTTGACCAGTTCAGAATACGACGAAATGAAGAAGTGCCAATCCCAAACTCAACTATTCCATGTAGTAGTGGTGAAGCCTTGCAATGCCAATACCAGGTAACGCAGTTGTCTACTTCCATTAGAATGAATATTGGTGCTGTTCTTCATTGTGGCATTTTTGCGCCAGGAAATTACATGCAACGTGCAACATGCAATATGCAAACGTGCAGCTATACAAATATGCAGATTGAGCGACTACTGTACGGAGTTGAAGCTTGTAGGTAGGTAGACGTCCAAAATGTTACTTCTTCTGGCGCGTCGTTGTGACCGAGGTGTACGACATGCTGGGCTTGAAGGTGGATTGCGGCGGCGGAGGGGGCATGCCGAAAGGTGGGGGAGGCATTCCTGGGTAGAGTTGCGGGCCATTCGGCGGGTAGCCCATGGGTGGGCGAGGGCCACCAAAAGCACTAAAGCCAGAGGAACCGTTGATGCTACCCGAGTTGTGGAACTGCATTGCAAGCGCGGCAACATCGAACGCACCGCCACCGTTGTTCGAGGGAGGACCGGGAGGAGGGGGCGGCTGCGGATAGCCGCGAGGCTGCATCGCTCCAGGCGGCATGTTCCCTTGAGCAAAGTACATGGGGTTCTGCTGCGGCATCATCGGCGGCATGGGGTATCTTGGCGGGCCACCGGCGAACTGACCGTTCGGCATGGGGGGCATGGGACGACCAAACGCGCCTTGACCCTGCTGTTGCTGGTTCAAAAATGGTTGCTGCTGCTGCTGGGGTTGAGGGGGCTGCGGTGGCTGGGATGGTTGCTGAAGAGGCTGCGACGACGGGGCCGAAGCAGGCGGTGCGGGGCCACTGATCTGGACGGACTTGGCAAAATCGGCGAAGTTGAAGCCGCTAGAGCCATCCTGCGCACTACCTTGATGAGATTCACCCTGCGAGACGTTAACGAGGCCCGGCGGAGGAGCAGAGATACCAGGCGGACCTGACTTGCTGCGAGGCTGGCTAACGGTATCAGCAGTGGGTGCTTGTGCTGCAGGAGCAGGGACCGGGGCAGGGGCACTAGGAAGGGGCGGGGGTGGAGGTGACGAGGCCCGTGCAAAGCCAAAGCGTGACTGACCTGCAGATTCAGCTGGCGGGTTGGGTTCTTGCTGCTGCTCTTGCTGCTGCTCTTCGACTTGTTGACTGAGTTCTGTAGCGGGTGTCTGCTCTTCTTTCTTAACCGTCTGCCCCTCCTCTTCCTGCTTGGGCTGCTTGGCCTTCTTCTTGCGCGGGAAAATCTCCTGTTCCTCTGACAAAACAATCTCCACTTCTACAGGCTCGAGCTCAACCATTTCGTCCTCCGCCTGCGCTCCCAGCAAAGAGTGCAGATTCTTCTGGATTGTCGGGTCCTCAAACTGCGCAAGCCGCAGCTGTGCATACTGCCGGAACTCGAGCAGTTGCGTCTGCTGCGCCTTCTCAATCGCCGCAAGCTCGTCAGTAAACCGTTCACGCAGACGCAGCTTCTTGATGTACGTGGTTGCGACGTGGAACTGCCCGTACTCCATCGCTTTGCGGATCAGCGTCTCCACGTTGTATTGCGGCAAGTACTCGGTGTCGTCCTCTACCTTCGGGGGTGGCACCTCTTCACCGTTAGCGAGCGCAAGCGCAGCTTCCGCCGCTGCAATTGCATCATCCAGCGGGTTCTTAGCCAGATTGAACTTGATCGCGTACTTGATGGCCTTGTAGAACTCTCCATGCGCGACCATCACATCCACCAGGTACCGCAGCAAGTTCACCGTGGCGTCTCCGTTGCCCTGATCCAGCTTGAACTCGCGCAGATAGCGCAGCGAGGTCACAAAGTCCCCCACGTGCGACGTCTCGCGCACCAGCGCCTCGTAGAACTTGGCGCGCGTGTCGTCCTTGTCGGACAGCTTGTTCATGCACTTGACCGCCTGCGCCCACTGCCGCTGCTTCATCATCTCCACCGCGAGCGCCTCCAGCGGGAACTCCTTGAAGAGCTGGAACTCCATGACGCTCGAGATGGCCTCCTCCCAGCTCCGCGTCTCCAGCATGCCCGCCACGAGCTGCGGGACCGGGAACGTGTCCAGCAGGCCGAACTGCTTGGCGAACTTGAGCGCGGGGCGGAACTTGCCCACGCGGATCATGGCCTGGATGAGCGCGGGCGGCGTCCAGCTGGGCCGCTCCGCCGTGGCCGACAACTGCTCGAAGTTCGGCACCATCTCCTGCGCCAGCCGCACCGCCGCGCCGAACTGCAGCGCGCGCACCATCTCGTTGATGAGCAGCGTGACGAGCGCGTCGTTGTCCTTGAGCTGCAGGTCGCGCACCAGCTGCGCCGCCTGGTCGAGCGTGTGTGAGCTGCGCGCGCGCTCCAGCATGAGGCGCACCACGTCCGCCGTCTGGAAGCGCGCACTCAGGTGCTCGCTGGCGGCGATGAGGAAGGCGGCGTCCGCGAACTTGGCGCCCAGCAGCAACTGCTGCAGCCGCGTCTCGAGCTGCTCGGAGGTCGCGCCGTCGACGAACGCGCGCGCCTGCGCCACGCCCAGCTCGAAGGCGGAGGGCGCGGGCTTGGTGGGGGGCTTGGACTTGGCGTTGGCATTGGCGTTGGCGTTGCGCTGCTTGGGCTGCGACTTGGAGCGCGCCGCCGACGAGGAAGGGCGCGCCTTGCTCGCGGAAGCAGCGCGGCCGGCTTGGGAGACGCCCCGCCAGTTGGCGGGTGCTGGCTGCGTCATGGAGGGCGGCGAGGAGGAGGCGGGCGGGGTGCTGTGCGGAGACTTGGGTCGTATGGAGCTTTGGTGTCGGGGGCCGGATTTTTGTATGGCGTTTTGTATGAGAGTATTTTGACCAATGGATAGGAGTATGAGGGCAGAGTTATCGACCAATGAAACGCCGAATAAGAAAAGGACACAACGCGGTTACGGCTACGCGGGCTACTGGTTACATGTTGAAGCAACTTGCTGTTCAGGGTATGTACATGCTGCTGTTGCCAGCAGCTCAGGCGATGGCGGGGAACTTGCAGATTGGACACAACGCCTTCTCCTGCAGCCACGGGTCGATGCACTCCGGGTGGAACCGGTGGAAGCACGGCATCATCCGCACGCAGCCGCCCAGCTCGAAGGTGCTCAGACATACCGTGCAGCTCGCGTTCTCCGAGGCCTGCAACATGCCCTCGCTGCGGCAGTAAACAACAGCACCATCACCGCCAGTATGTTAGCACCAGTACTTCAACAGGCCACTATGGTCAGCCTGCCAACGATAGAGAGAGTGATCAGCTACGTACGTCACCGCGACAACAGGCAGCTGCTGGATCTGCTGCGGCGTGGCGCCTTCGTGCCTGCGCTCGTTGAGCGTCTCGAGGCGCATGAGGCGCTCGTAGTCGTTGCTGTCAAAGTCGCGGTTGCTCAGCAGCAGCTGCAGCATCTCGCCGTCCAGCTGCTCGTACAGCGCGCGGCTCATCTGCATGACGCCGCGCGGCGCTTGTCGCCGCTGCTGTTGGTTCTGCGTCTGGTCGCGCTTGGCGCCGAGAATGATCAGCTCCAGCAGCGAGATGATGGCGTACATGACGACGGGAAGGCCGACTGCGACGAGATACAAACGGAGGGCGGATTAGACGACCACGACAACGCTGCAGCCTTCGTGTCTACTGTAACGGAACGTACAGGCCACCGCGAGCGGGAAGAGCGCCTGAGGCAGGTACATGGCGAGGAAGCCGATCACGGCCCCAAGGCCGCCCGTTGCGAGGGCCACGAGCGCCGCCATGTTCTTGTCGGGGTGCAAGCCGAAGCAAGACTGCGAGGCTGTGCCAAGTGATATTGCGAGTGTACAGTACCCCCTGGGGGGTACACGAACGAAAGGCACGTCGCCCGTTTGTACCCCCACTCACGATTGGTGCAAACTCCGCTATTTCTGCCAATCGCCGAGTCGCCTGCAGGGATGCGCACCCTTCGCCCGATCTATGCGCGCAGACTTTCAGTCCAGGCGGGAGAACGCCCAGACTCAAACACAGTCACCGAGGGAGGGAAGAAGCCGTCGACCGCCCCACGCCGCCTTCGCCATGAGTGACAACAAGGAGTACAAGCTGGTACGCGCGCAGTAGATCGCCCTCCCCCCGGAAGTAGAGCGGAGGATAACGGAGTAGAGTGGAGGGAGAACGGAGACGCTCGCTCGCTCGTTCCCTTGTCCCTCGCCGCCTCTCTCTCTCTCCGCTCCCCCCTGAGCACGTGCGGAATACGCTGACTGAGGTGTTCTCTGTGTGCTTATGGCTGCAGGTGGTGCTGGGCAGTGGTGGTGTGGGTAAGTCCGCACTTACCATCCGCCTCGTGACCGACAACTTCCTGGAGGACTATGACCCGACCATCGGTGCGTGCGGATAAATCGAAGTGATTATGGGTGACATAAATAGTTGATCACTTACACACTTTGTCGTTCACCCCCGTGATGCAATGCAGAGGACAGCTACAGGAAGCAGACGACCATCGACAACAGTCCCGCCCTGCTGGACATTCTGGATACGGCCGGTCAGGAAGAGTACACGTCCATGCAGGACCAGGTGCGGGTCTCAGGCACAAACATAGTTTTATGTTATAGCTGAGATGCTGACGTGGATGTTTTGTTTTTAATGTTGTTGTAGTGGATGCGCGAGGGCAAAGGCTTCCTGCTGGTGTACAGCGTGACCAGTCGCAGCTCGTTCGACGACATCGCCGCCTTCAAGGACAAGATCCTGCGTGCCAAGGACGTGGACAACGTGCCCATTGTGCTGGTCGGCAACAAGTGCGACCTGGAGGCCCAGCGACAGGTGGCCGCTAATGAAGGCAAGGAGCTCGCACGCCAGTGGGGCTGCTCGTTCATGGAGACGAGTGCCAAGGAGAGAGTACGTCGGGCCGGTCTAGGTTCTCTGCAGAAGAGTGGGCTGAAGCTGACACTGTGTGTTATTTATTGTGTTTTGCTCCACAGATATTGAATGAGGAGTGCTTCTACCAGGTGGTGCGCGAGATCAGGAAAGCCGAGCGCCCTGTGCGCGTGGAGCGACCTCAACCTACGCAGAAGCCGCAGAAGAAGTCGGGGTTCAAGTGCACCATCCTATAGAAGCGCACGGAGCTATCAAGCTCTTGTCACGTTGCGTCGCGTCGCGCGGAGCCATTTGGCACCTCCCTTCTCGTCGCGACGTTATGCTGCTTACATACAACAGTCAGTTTAGCCCACTTCTGAATCCATTTAGCCACTCACCCCGCTAACTCACTTGGTCTGGTTGCTGCCTCACGGACACTATCGAGCCACCCGCCCACGCTGTGTACTCGCTCGACATATTCGTTCGCCGTCCCCTCCGTCCGTCCGTGGAGTATTGTGTCCGCTGTGGCTTGGGTGCGAGGGCCCGATTGGTATCAAACGTTTTTCACGACACGATAACAAAATGAAAAGAGAAAGAGAGACAAGAAACAACATCCTTCTTCTTCTTCCTATTGTCGTCTCTGCAGAAACAAAACAAGATCATACTGGTAAATTTAAGACAAAATGGCGGTAGTTTTTATAGTGCAGGTTGCTCCCGCTAAGTCGGTTGCTTTAATCCACCTTGGCAAAGAGCACTATCATAGGGGAAAGACGTCATAATTGGAGACAGCATTCAAGGTATGAGTCAACCTTGATAACCATCCTTCACAACAAACGTTACTCCATCACACACGGGGGTTCTTGCAGCCGACTCCCAGATGTGTAACCAGAAGTGAACGGGCTCAGCCTGCGAGCTCACCCACTTCAACACGGACAGAGGCGCTCTCAACGAGAGTGCTCGGCACATCGCTCCATTCACGACGAAATGCCCGTCTGATATCTCACGCGGTAGTTGACAATGTTAGCCGGCGCGTTATCCATGTACTGCACCAGCCACGACACCATTTCGGCCTCCGAAGACCCAAAATCATCGCGGAAGATACGAAGTACACGCGGCAGCACAATTTCACCCGCACGCTCGTCCACCTCCACCAGCCGCTCGCAGAACTTCTCGGCCTGCTCCTCCAAGTCGGTATCCGTACGACCGGGCTTGAGAATAGGAACATCTTCAGCAGTCGGGAGGGGCTCCGCGCAGTCGATCAGCACTAGCAGTGAGCGCGGGTCACGGATGTGCAGCCGGAACTGCAGCTTCGGGTCTTGAGCCTGAAGCTGGCGCTCCCAGTAATTCGACGGCGGCTTCCGGTTGCAACGCAAGATGCCGTGCTTGATGTCACCCAAAGTGAAGTCTAGTCCTCCAATCGTGTAGGCCACATCCCGCTCGAAAGCCTTGTACTGCCCGATGTTCTGCGGCACACCGAACTCGACGAGACCGTGAAGCACCATCGCGTTGTAAATATTGATAAAGAAGGGCTGACGCTCGTGCTTGGGCAGACTTCCGACATCAACCTTCTGCAACTTCGACGCCAACTTCAGGAAACGACGGTATTTCTGGCACAACGGCGCATCGAAATACTCCGTGGCGCTACTTCCAGTGACCGAAACGTGATTAGGAAGACTAAAGCCAGTAGCAATACCCCGCGGGAACGACTTGAGAGCGTGGAGCTCAGCGATAGCCTCACGGACGCGGAGACACACCTCCATGGGTCCTTGCTGGACATCGTCGACGCAAACGTACTTCATGTTCAACGGAACGAACAGCTCATCCACTTGGAAACGCAGGTAAGTGCCGCTCGAGGCCAGGTCCGGGTGTGTGGTGTCCTCCGCGAACACAACGTTCAGCACCCGCGTCTTGAGAAGATCAGCCAGGATTTTGGCCGCCTGCTCATCCGTCTTGTTGAACTTGGATTTCAGCACGCGGACAAGTTCATCCGCTGCAACACACGCCGTGTAGGTGGTAAATAGTCCAACACGAACGTCACCAATGGTCACTTGCGCGCGCAGCTTGTCAGCAAAGTTATCCTCCACATACCCGGGAGAATCCACCGCAATCTTGGATAGATCCGTGTTCTGTTGCGGTCGCGCATTCGAACCAGGAATCGAGTCCGGGCCCAGACCGATCGCAACACCAGCGAGTGCCGAGTTGCGCAGATCACCGTTGTTCACTCCAGCGTTACTGGAGCTATCACTACGGGTGGAAACATGAGAACCTGAATCAGGGGCCGAGTCTCCGAAGCCGCTAGTCGGGGTTTCGCTACTGCTGTTGTGGTTGCGTCGATGCTGCGTCGGCGACACCGAGGGCGCCGGCGGGTTGCCCGCGCTGTACAACGATGGCTGGTGCAGCTTGGCCTCCAGCTCCAGCGCTTCCTGGAACTCTGACACGTGCTCTGACAGGAAAGCCTGAATGGGGTTCTGCACGAACGGGAATCGGCAGATATCTTCAATCGACGGGCGCTTGGACGCATCCTGCTGCAGCATGAGTTGCACGAGGAGACGCAGGTCGCGCGAGAAGGACGGCAGGATCGGCGGGAACTCGCCCTTGCAGATCTTGGTGAAGATCTCTGGCAGCGTCGAAGCTTCGAACGGGCGGCGCAGCATGATCATTTCGTACAGGATGCAGCCGAGGGACCAAATGTCTGACTTCTTGCCGTACGGCTCGCCACGGCAAATTTCCGGCGACATGCTCTCCGGCGTGCCGCAGGCCGTGTTGGCCGTGGCGTCTCCAGCCAGAGCCTTGGAGATACCGAAGTCACCCAGCTTGACCACGTTCTTGTGCGTGAGGAAGACGTTCTGCGCCTTGAGGTCACGGTGTAGCACGTTCTTGCCGTGGATGTACGCGACAGCCAGCACCAGCTGCGCGAACCAGCTCATGATCACAGGCTCCGGGAACGGGCCCATCTTCTCCCTCGCGCGCAGCTTGACCAGTTGGCGCAGGTTGCCGCCGTCCGAGTACTCCATGACGATGTTGAGCTCGTCGTCCGCCAGGAAGTGGTCGTAGAAGCGCACGATGTTGACGTGGTACAGCGACTTGAGCAGGATGACCTCGTTGTCGGCCTGCTTGCGGCCGTTCTCCGAGATCTGCGAGATGCGCACGCGCTTGACGGCCACGACGGCGCCGTCCAACTTGCGGCGCGCCAGCACGACGGTGCCGTGCGTGCCCTTGCCGATGGTGCGGATGACCTCGATGTCCTGCCACATGCTCTTGTTGGACGTGCGCTCGAGGCGGCGGCTGAGCCACACGTGGCGCACGAGCGTCTTGGCCGTGTTGACCTGGATGGGCTTGATGAGGTAGTCCTTGGCGCCCTTGCTGAGGCACGAGGTGACCACGTCCATCTCCTCGTTGCTCGAGGTCATGACGATCGGGATGTGGCCCAGCGTGGCGCTGTGCTTCTGGATCTGGTCCAGCAGCTCGATGCCCGTCATCACGGGCAGCATCACGTCGCACAGCACGAGGTCGAACTTGGCGTGGTTGGCCACGAGCACGTCCAGCGCCTGCTGCCCGTTCTCCACCGCGAAGACCGTGTAGCGGCACGACTTGAGGATGTCGATGGTGGCCATGCGCGTGAACTCGTCGTCCTCGACGACCAGCACCGTCACTTCGGACGGGTCCATGGCTGCGGCGATTGGGGCACTGACTGACTGGCGGAGCTTGGGGCCTTGGGTCTACCGAGGGAGAAGAGGCTGGAGAAGCTTTGGGCAGAGAGCGAGCGACGCTTCGGGGACGAGGAAGGCGGCGCTGCCTTGGGGGCTTTGGACGACTTGGGACTCGCTGAGCTTTGGCTTTTGTTTTTCCTATGTACTGCGGAGCGCCGGATCCCACAACGCGCTGTGATTGGTGCAAAGTGAGTCGGGGATAGGGGGTGAATGAAAACCTGTCTATCCCGATTGTGACTCACGGAGGACTTGATACCGTGCAAAGGGGACTTTCTTGGCAGGAGGGCTGGAACTGCACTTGGCGCTGCTTTTCATGCTGGTGGGAGGAGAAGAGGGTACTATAATATATGGTTCGCGGGAAGTTTGTTGATTGTACATTGGCATGAACAAGCTCGTGATGGCCAAGGATATGGCCTATACGTACCATCTCGGTTGCCGATCCCGAGTTTTTTGGTGTGGAATGGCCGCGCTCACTGGAAGTGTGTGTAGCCGAACACGACTCGCGTTCTTCGCATTAGCACCGCCTGCTGAGCTGGTATGTATATGGTGCGGCAAAACTACATGTATCCATGACGGATAGCATCGGCAGGTTACATACAATCGAGGTAGTCTTGTGCGCTGTTCCCAAATGATGTAATACATGTACAGCGCCCCGGGAGGCATCAAATTCATGAGTCGTGACTACGATAGCACACCCGCATTGACACCGCCGTCGCCGCATTGCCAATTGATAATTGGTGCCATCAAGGGTGTACCCCCCCTTGCAGTGCTGCACGCTTTGGCTTGTACCGTCCCGCGCAGAACCTCGAAGCCAAACCGCGCAAGCCATGCCTTTTATCAAGCCGGCATTCGACGCGCTCACAATTTTTATAGAGACCAACGCCGTTTCCTGAAGCTGCGACTTCAACACTGTGTACTGTATTTTTCTGCTTGGTGCAGTTTTCCCGCGTTTCGATGCTCGTTTCAAAGACCTGCAGCTTCAAACGCCGATGGCCGATCCTGGCGCCGTGACAGCGCATTGTCAGGTATCGCCGGCGCCGATGTCATGTTCGGTATGTGTGTTTGTTTGTTTGTTTTTTCAACAAACCAACGACACTAAGAAGAGGACTCATATTTTTCAGCGCGGGCAACAGTGGTGCACACTTTTCACGACAACGTGCACTTATCGGTGCGGGTGTTGGCGATCGTTCGACAAACGCACATAACAATGTACTAGTATCTCACCACGAGCATGAATTCATGAACAACGGTCGACAGCACCAGATATAAGCATTGACATGTTCCCAATGACACAAAGAGTGAGAGCCTTGGGAACTACTAAAGACGAAAGCACGAGAGCACCGAGGTCTCATACACTCGGTAGCTGTAAATCATGCAAGCTCGTCAGATTTACTGATATCAACACTCCTATTCAACACTCCTACCGCATTCAAGGTAAACGGTAACTTATGTAAAATGAACTCGCTGTCAGGCGCTACATGACTACAGTGCTCTCTATCGGCGCTCTATCTACCGGTAGACGCGACGAAGCCGATGAGCCCCTAATGCACAGCTCCCCAGCCCAGTGTTCGTAAACATCACGAATCTGCAGCTGACTCCGTTCTACGCGTTGTCATGAGTTTCAATACTGGAGGTGGTGCCAGCACGACTCCAACGTATATGAGAGAGAAGCGGACTCGGAGCACCAAGTATTTTAGCAGAGAGAGTAGTTTTCGTCTTTATCGACTGGGGATCGGGTTCGGAGCGGTTCCACGACGTGACTGTACGTACAAAACAAGTTGGTGCTGGTTAGGCACGTTGAGTTAATAGATCCAGATCGCCTCTTGACCTTTTTGGTCGTCTTGGTGTAGAGCTACTCTCAGGCAGAAATAGTCGTTTCCGCTCTGGTATCGGGCGTCCAAATCTCAACGGGATGAGATTACTTTCAATGCAAAAAAGGTGGAGTTTCAATGTTTCTAAAAAAAGGGTGGAGTTTCAATGCATGTATGTGTTCCGTTTTAGAAACGACCATTTGTTGTTTCCAAAGCTGCCCCGGTGGCACATGCCATGAAGATCAACAACGTGCCAGACATGGGCGACAGCCCGTACATGGGCAGCGTCCCGAGGCTGAGAAACGTCCCGGAGCTGAGCACCGTCCCAACCATAATAACTTTCCATTATTGAGCGACAGCCTGTGCATGGGCGACAGCCCGCACATGATCAACGTAGACTGGCTGGATTGCTCGGGCCCCACAGGGGTTTTTCCGCTGGACGGTTCGCTTTCAAGGCGGTCGTGAACTGCAGTTCGAACTCGATCAACTCGCAGAGCTGCTGAGTTCGTCTGCCGCACTGGATCTTAAAATCACAGGAAATATCTTCTAGATTGAAGCTATTACCGACTAGGGGTCACTCCAGCACACACCTTCTACGAGCCCTGGGGAGAGCCGGGCTCCTGGGCTCTTGGGTGAACCCAAAAAGTCGCGAGCTCGGGCTCCTGGGCTCTTGAGTTCGATAGGTTAAGTGAAAGGAGCCCTCCAGAACTGTGAGCCCTCGTTAAGGGCTTCCCCTCACCATTTAAATATCTCGCTGATGATTGGCCGTCATTGAAGTATCTCCAGGTTCTAACCTGAAAAGGCATAGGAAAGAGGGCTTCTCCTTGAGGGGAAGGAAGGACTATCGGCGACGCTGGGGTGGCCTCGGAGCGGCTGTACGCATATGAGCGGCGCGAGATCTTCTAGTGTGGCGAAGTAGACGGGCTCGGGCTCGTAGAAGGTATGCTGGAGAGCATATGCACATTGCATACACCACATGACACACGCCTTCATTTCTAAATGCCATGAACCTCCACCTTGCTTTTAGATGCATTGAACTTCCATCTTTTTGGCATTGAAAGTAATCCACACCCAATCTCAACAAATACACATGCACGGCAGTAAACTTACTACTGTATCTACACTCAGTTTTATGGTTCGCGAATGCGAGTTCATGCTGTGAGATGCATTGTTTGGTACCTTTGTGCTCGAACGAGCACAAATGTCCGCACCGAACACGCTTCCACGTTGTCGCTAAAAGTGCACACTGCTGTTGCCTGTGAACCTCTTCTTGGTGCTTACACCCCGAAGGCGCTACTTGTACTTACGTCACCCCCGTTTCGGCGCCGACGATGCCTGACAATGCGCTGTCATGACGCCAGGACCGCCATTGAAGCTGCAGGTCTTTGAAACGAGCATCGAAACGCGAGGAAACTGCACCAAGCAGAAAAATACAGTACACAGTGTTGAAGCCGCAGCTTCAGCAATGCCGGCTTGGTGCGGTTTGGCATCGTCCAGGTTCTACGCGGAACAACTCAAGCCCAAAGCGGCGGCAACACCAGCAACAACATCGATGGCAAATTGCCACTGTCAATGCCGTCCGTGTTGCGCTGGACCCTATCGATGCGGCAACGCTACAAACACAAGTTTGTTTGCACTAAAATCAACTTGGCAGGCTGTCAGCAAGATAATGACACACACAGGGAAAGCACGCCGGCTGGGACGCTGAGGCTGCAGCTGCAAATCCAGGCAGCCGCCAGCGATCAAAGCAGCTCTCAGTCACCTTGACGTGGCAAGCATGTGTGCGTCGCTCGGGCCGAGTGGCTCGGCACGCTCGCCGCCTGGCAACACACGTGGCCGAAACTTCAAGACAGCGCTTGAACACGGCGGCCTCGGTACCCTCGCGTGTGCAACCCGGATGCATTCATTCACCAGCCGCGCGTGCCTCAGCGATGGTGCAAGCACCCGCGTTGGGATCTGATTATTTGCGTCGGGGAGACCTTGAAGCGCTGCAGAGCCTGCTGCCTGCGCTATCCACAGTGTGCGGGACTGGCGAGGCGAGCGCTAATGATGGCAAGCGCGGAAAGCCTCGCCCAAGTATCCGCACTTTATAACGGCCCGGGTATTGTTCGAAAAAGCGTTAGGCAATGTTAAACATTCCCGGTACAGGTCCGTCAGCGGGCGACCGAATACAGCGAACGCGGCGAGCCGGCTGGCGTGTCGACTCGACACTGTCGAGGCGCCCGGCGTTGAGACCCCGTGCGTGCTGGCAGAGCCTGCAGCGGTTAGACCGCCCGCCACTATCCAGCCCCGCCGCACGGCTGCAGGCATGTCCAGCGGCGGAGACTATCGCGCTCGGCCGAGATCGAGACAGGCGAGATCATGAAGCGGCGCCGCGCACTTCAACGTGCAGAACCCACTGTGGGCTGCCGTTCAGCGCATTTTATCGGCGGCGCGCGCTGATTGGCTGATTTCGGTGCAGCCAGCGCACCGTAGCGTCACCCCGGGTTCACCTAACGACGGCGGTTTCGCCGGCCAGCCAATCGGCGCGCGCCAGGCTAAAACGCGCGTGTTGAGCTCTCTTGCCCCCACTATGGGCACGCGCCGACGGCGAACGGCCGTTACGCGATTTCTCCTCTAATCGCGTGCGTCAGCGCGTAAATTACGGTTAGATTACCGGCGCTGCTTCGAAAATGCCGCTTCGGCCGGCTTTAGTTTGCAGCGCCCACGGGATTTCACCACTTGTCGACGCGCGGTTCAAGCCCGCTGCGCGCGTGGCTCTGCCGGCTGGTAGGCGCGTGAGCTTTATGCCCGCCGTTGCTGCGTTTTAGCCCCCGTTTTGGCGGGCCGGGCGCGGGTTTAGCGCGCTATATCTCGGGGTAAAAGCGGCCAGCGGCGATAATGCTGCAGATGGGACCCGCGTTGCCTTGCAGTTCGGGCGGAGCATCCCTGCTTTTAGCGGCCGAATACTGAGCGCGAGACACCCGCCAACCTCGACCGCCGACTGGTTGACAACCCAGCCGAATTACCCTACTTTTTGCGCCGGCGAATTAGCGCCCCCTCCTTCTTATCGCCTTCGGCGCGCCCGCGTTCCATCCTTTCGGGCAAACGAGGGCTCTCCAGCGGCCACCGCGCCGCTGTGGCCTATCGCCACTTCATTGTTGAATTCACCGCCTTGAGCTGAGCCCGACCCCCTCCAACGGTAATTTACCGCACGCCGTTTCGCCCGTTTCTGTCTGCGCGGCGCCTTCCAGCTGCTGTCGCCAAGAAATTACGAGAACCAAGCCCGCTCGAGAGCGTCCCCACTTCCGCTTTCTCCGTGTGCCGGCCACCACCTTCAACCAGCACGAGGCAATCTCCGTCCAACTTCTCCGTCCGCCCCCGCAGTAGTGACCAGCGGACTCCCAAAGCAACATGAGCGCCACCGTCGTGCAGTACCCCGTGACCCCTCGCGCGCCGCGCTCGCGGCTCGCCGACGAGGTCTCGGCCGCCAAGAAGCGCGGCGCCGCCCACGTTCGCGCGCCGTCCGAGCGCATCGCGCTGGTGCTCGACATGGACGAGTGCCTCGTGCACAGCAAGTTCCAGAACGAGGTCGAGTACCGCCAGAGCGAGTACCGGCCCGAGCAGCTAGAGGAGTACGGCGACTCGTTCGAGATCGTCATGGACGACGGCGAGCGCGCAGTCGTCAACAAGCGGCCAGGGCTCGACCGCTTCCTCGAGGAGGCCGCCAAGCACTACGACGTGTACGTGTTCACGGCGGGCCTGGAGGCCTACGGCAAGCCCATCCTGGACGCGCTCGACCCAAAGGGCAACCTCTTCGCCGGCCGCTTCTTCCGCGAGTCGTGCCAGCAGCGCAAGGGCATGTTCCTCAAGGACCTGAGCGTGGTGCGCGGCGGCGACCTGTCGCGCGTCATCCTCGTAGACAACAACCCCGTGTCGTTCCTCATGCAGCCCAGCAACGGCATCCCCGTGCCGAGCTTCTATGACGACGCCAACGACCGGACGCTCGAGTCGCTGAGCAAGGTGCTGGCCAGCCTGCAGGACGTCGAGGACGTGCGTCCGCGGCTGCACCAGCTCTTCCGCCTCGCGGACCTGCTGGCCGAGCACCAGCGCGTGATCCTCGGCTGAGCCAAGCCCGATCCCAGCAACAACCTCATGTCGTGTCGTGCCGTTCTCTCCATGGGTGGATATGAGTGGGAATGGATGGACCAAGTGGGGCTCGCCCCAAGAGCCCCCACGTATCAGTAGCAAGTATATAAGCCAAAGGTGCCGTGCAGTAAGTGAAAATTAGATAGCCACTATATTTAAGAGCCACAAGAGATCACAAAAATGCCATGTATCTTATCCTGCTTCGTCCTCCACATCAGCGATAGTACCTGAGAGCATCGCTGTAGACGCCGAAGGTGTCGTCACTTTTTGTCTCATTTTTACTATGCTTTGGTCATTCGACACTGCTGCGACGCTGGAGATGGAGATTCCTCCGGGAATGGAAGCGTATCCAAAGCCGACTCAGGGAACATGGCTCCGGCTTCCTCGCGCCAGGACCGTGCAGTCTGCACTGCAGACAGACAGACTCAGGCCCGTGCAGTCTGCACTGCAGACAGACAGACTCAATGCAGCTCCTTCAATCCCTGCTTGCTAGCGGTCCGCTAGTAGCGGAGCTGGCCATCCACCCAACCGATGCAGAAGATACAGAGGAATGGAGAGACCTGGTGGTGTGCACTGCAATGCAGTCTGCACCGAGCCGTGGGCAACGAAGACCTGCTTTGAGCGGTGCTCATGCTCGGGGACACTCAGCATACCATAGAGCTGGAGGCCTTCAGTGACAGCGATGCTGCCTCGTTGACTGTGCCATGCACTCCGTGAACATGAAACGTCACGGGAAGGCAACTTCAATGAGCCAAAAACCTGGGAAAGGGCGGCGCCTGTCAGTCGCAGATTCCCGATAAGGTACGATTTGTCATTCACTCCTTTTTCGTACTTAACGCTGTGTCCATCGACACGAGCGAGCGACTGACTGTGAAGGCAACAAGCATCATGTCGGCGCGCGCGTCTCGACGGGGCCATGCGGCGGCCTACGGCGCGCTGCCGAGCGTGCCGATCTCCGAGATCCGCCCGCGCAAGTGGAGCAAACAGCTCAAGACGGTGGACCACCTGACCATCCCCAAGTGGATCCCCGGTACGCCTCCGCCCAGTCCACAATAGAGTCGGGAGCGAGTCTCAACTAATGAACGCTGCATTGCTGTTCTGCAGACCAGGAGGTGCGCGCGCCACCAAGTCCGGCTTGTAGAAGCGTCTAGATCTGACTGTGGATGTTGCTGGCTGTGTGCGTGTGTGTGGTTAGAACCCGACGGAGGCGCTGCAGAAGGGGGCGTTTAAGAAGTCCAAGGGTGCGCAGTGCATTGGTGTTGCTACAGTACTGGGTGGATGGGAGTGCTGACGGTGGTGTGTTGTTGCTGTGACCACTAGGACGTAAGCGTGCAGCGGGCGAAGTTGGGCGCATGACGCGCAGTGTGCGCCAGCACCTGGACGCGCCGCTGGAGCTGCTCTCCGAGTATCCTGTGCGGGTGGTGAGCCTCACTCACGCACGTGGCTATTGGAGAAGATGGACACGAATCTGATAATATGTGTGTGTTGGTGTGGTGCAGCACTCCTCCTCGAGGCAATCGTCTCCTGCTCGTGCGTCGTCCACTCCAGCACGGACGCCCGTGCCGATGCCGTCTCCTGATGGCATGGCCGTGGACGCTGGTGCTGCGGTGGCAGCCCCAGTAGCTGCTGCACTGCCCACTACTACCTCCGAGCCTGTCAAGATGGAGTCGGCAGTTCCTGCAGCGCCGATGGTAGCTCAACCAGCGCACCCGGCAGCACCTCAGGCTGCACTGAAGGTTGAGACGACGCCCGCCGCACCTGCAGCGAATGTTCCGCCTGCTCCAGCGATGCCCATGATCCCGATGATGCCTCCTGTGTCGAACCAGATCATGGCGGAGGTTCCATCGGATGAGCAGCTGGAGATGGCGCTGGACGATCTCCCCATGCTCGACGCTGACGACAGCTTCAATCTCGACGCGCTGGACCCGGCGTTTTTGCCCACCCCGGTTCCTTCCGGCATTCCACCAATGGATAGTGCCCACCACCCCAGCGGCGCCAATTCGAAGCAGCAGTCGGCTGAGAATTCTTCGGCCTCTGTCAGCGAAGATGACGGATCTGCCAATTCGGGCTCGTCACTCCCGTCGGCATCTCCTCAATCGTCGCCGGGAATGATGTCGCGCTCACCGTCGCCTTAGACGTTTTGGTTGCATTTGATGGTGTGTTGGACGGCACCAAGGTGTTTAAACATTGTTTTTCTTTCATTACCCGAAGTTGTATTCTTCTATCAAGAGCGAAGTGCAAGGCTGCATTACTTCTACTTGCGCAGAAGTCTTCGAGCTAGCACTTGCAGCTCGACCATCTCGGTAGTCTGACGGAAAAATGGTTAGAAACTTTATCACGTGTTGCCACGGTGCTGGAAGTATTTCAACGTACCGGTTCGTTGTGGCGTGGGTTGCGCCGAAGCATGAAGCGAGCGAGGTGATCCAAGGGTCGGATGGGAGGTCCTGTGTCTCCACCTTCTTCGTCCTGCTCCTCGCTCGCTTCCACAGCCTTCAGCAAATGCACGATCGCTATAATAACAAAGCACAGATAAGTCAGCACTGGCGAGCGACAGTTGATCAAACACCACCTCGTACCTGGCACAAGGACCGGTAAGACCTGCTCCACGACGATCTCCAATTCCTTCGGCGTGGACGCTCGAGCCTGCAGGTTCTTCAGCAGCGCCACCATAAAGTCACGCGAGGCGGTCTGCTCTTCCTGAAGCCCCATCGTGCTCGAGCAAGGATAGGTAGCAAACTGGCCTTCACCTATTGCAGCATTTGCACGCCAAAAAACGCGTAGCCATTTCGCTGAAAATAGAATCTGTAGCCATATTCTACTAAGTTCGACCCGATCAATAAGTACGAGCGGCCTCGCCACTCAAACTTGTCAACAATGGCAACATCGAGTCTTCGGATCTCTGTACGTGCGCAGCATTCCCGGCCGCATCATGCCCCCCCATGTCGAATATCTCCGTGCACAATACTAACCGACATATAAACTATCTGTTGCTTCAAATTTTATTGTAATTGGCCTTATATTGGCGATGCTACGGCTAGGTGACTGCAGAGGTCGTCGGCATCGGGTCCGATGGCACAGAACCGTCGCTGCTGTTCTCCGTGCAACGTCATGGACTGTACAGCGACGACGTGAAAGTGCTGAAGAGATACCTCTTCAATTGTGGAGAAGGTACGCAGCGTCTGGTCGGAGAGAACGGAATCAAGCTCAGCTCTCTGGATGCCATGTACTTCACTCGGTTCGACATCAAGGTAAGGCTTACGATGAGCATGCCGTCCCATGCCTACACAGTACTGATATACTGGTGGCGATAGTCAGTGAGTGGTGTTCCTGGCGTTATCTTTGCGCTTGGCTCGTGCGGTGCAGCTACATTAAAACTCCACGGACCTGTTGGACTTCGCGGGTTTCTAGGCGCTATTCGGAGCTTTGTGCGGCGCAAGTATCCTCAGATTCAATGCGTTGAAATCGTTGATACAATTGGAAAAGAGCAACCTTCAACGCGTGGAGACGCTGAGTCCACTGAGTTCGAAGAGTGGAGGGACGGGGCTGAGCGAACTGACCAACACGCGATGATAATCCCGGTTGCGCTTGGAAGAGATGGTGTGAACCCGCAAGGCTGCATACTCTGTGAGAAGGGTGCACCTAAAAGAGAGCCCCAGGGTGCGGGTAGTAAGCCATCTCCAGTTAGTGCCGGCGACGTTCAGATCAGCCAGATTGGGCGCAGACGTGAGAACGAAAGTGACGAGCATGAGCAGTGGCGATCATGGCTTCTTCGGTATTACACAGCCAAGTTACCAGCGAAAGTTCCCTATGTCGATGTCGTCCTGAATCGGTATCGTGGACGCTACGATGATTTGAAAGCGCAATTATGTGCGAAGTATGGCGATCTCCCTGAGGACGAGAGCTCGTCATCTAGCAATGCTGCTAGGCATTCCTGCTCCTCCAGTTCAGATGATAGCGACAGCGACGATGACGATGTGACTGAGTTCGACTATGCCGAGAGACCGCTGGATCGAAGGTGGCTGGAAAAGTTTTACGCTGCTCATCACCCGGAGAAGGTGGCTCATATCGATAGAGTACTCCGCCAGTTTTCCGGTCGAGAAGATGATCTCAAGCAAATGTTACTGAAGAAGTATGAAGGAAGTGCTTCAAGTACTTCTGGGCTCTGTTTCGAAACAGACGAGGGTGTACCGCAGAAGAAGCGAAAGCTGACTCATGACCAAGAGCGTGATGACGATGAGATCCCCAAAATTCAAGCGGACGAAGCCTGCCTCGATGACAGGCATTCTCTTTCTTCAGGCGAAGTGGTTGGCCTTACTAACCCCATTTGCTACGTTATACAGTGAGTTCATTGTGTGGTTTATGCAGAGAAGACAACGAATTCACGTTGACTAACGCACTTCTGGATATCCTCCTGTATTTCAGGTTTCAGTACACGCCGCATCCAGTAGTGTGGATCATCGACTGCCCCACACTGGACCATCTCGCTGACTTGGAAAGCAGATTCTCGGGCTACTGTGAAGCGCATTTCCCCTCGCTCGTGGTTCATCTAAGCCCGCCTAATGTGCAAACACACCCCAGGTACGATCACCACCGAAGCTACACTCCACTTATACCTGCTAACATGCTGTTGTCTGTGTTTGCTAGTTATAAGCAATGGATGGCAAGTCTGTGCTCATTGCCTTCACGGCCTGAACAACTGGTTTTTAACGGCGCAACGCTGCAATCGGTCGCACAAGGTGCATTCAGCTACGCGTTTGTGTCATCGGCAAAGGCCGCTGTGCGAAAAGAACTCCAGATTCGTTCAACCACTGCCACAACAGCGACAGAGTCCAAGCCAGACCAAGCGGCAACGGCGATACAAAACATCACCAACCTTTTGGAGAACGCGTCGTGGTCTGCTGAATCCCCGTATCAGCGCCAAATTATCCAGCGTGCAGAGGGTTGCGACCGTGAAGTACACGTCGCTCAAAGCAAGCTGCACTTCCGCCTAATGCACCCCAAGGAGCCGCGACTAGAATTTAACTACGAACGCACGGGGTGGCACCAGAAAGCTGATCAAAGCCAAGACAAAGATGACGACGGCAAGAAGAGTGATGAAGCAGCGCCTCAGCAGCCAAACGCACCTAGCTCGGCATACGTCCAAGGAGATATGGTCTCCACAAGGAAGCTCATTGTGCTCGGCACTGGAAGTGCTGCGCCTTCCAAGCTCCGCGCAAGCAGCGGGATCTACATGGAGCTGTCAGGAACTGATGCTGCTGACGTGGACAGTATGCTCGTGGACTGTGGGGAAGGAACATTCGGCCAGTTGTGGCGTCAATTTGGCTCCGACGTGACTCGACGCATTGGTGGCTTGCGCTGTATCTGGATCAGTCATAACCACGCCGACCACCACTGTGGATTAGTTCGCGTGCTGTACGAGTATTGGTATTTCCAGACGCATCGCAAGGATGGCAACTGTCCACGACCGCTGGTGGTGGTGGCACCTCAATCGGTGCTATCGTACGTGGAGAGTTGGCTGCCTCAGATTCTTCACTCAAGGTCCGACCGCGAGTTGATCAGATTGGCAACGTGCTCAGATTTCAACGACCCTCGTCACCCTCTGCGGCAACACCTTTTGTCACAGATCCGCCACGCCGTCTCCAGCTTTCTCAGCGTGCGCGTGTTCCACTGCTACGACTCGTACGGACTCGTGCTAACGCTGCAAAACGGGAAGAAACTCGTGTACTCCGGAGACACCAAGCCCTGCAACGAACTCGTATTGGCAGGTAAGCATCAGTGTATGTACCTACACGGAATAAGATACACTAAATCATCGACTAATCAGCTGACACATCGTTATTGTTGATAACGTAACAGGTTTGGGGGCTGAGTTGTTGGTGCACGAGGCGACATTCGACGACTCGATGGAGGAGGACGCAATGAAGAAGAAGCACAGCACAGTCGGCCAGGCGCTGGACATTGCGCGGCGGATGCGAGCGCGACAAGTTGTGCTCACACATTTCAGTCAGCGATATCCGTCGCTCCCGCCGCCAGTATCGGACGGCGAAAGCAACATTGCAACTGCAAATGTGCTGTGTGCGTATGACGGATTCGTGCACCCGATGCCGTTCTGAGTGTATTTCGCTAGTAGTGCAGTGGTGTGTGGAGTACATGTATCCAAAGTCGACCAACTCAGATCATAGAAGGTGGATAGATACGCTTCGACCGGCAACTTGCAATCACGTGCTTACCAATGTTGCAGATTACACCTCGCAAGCGGTGATGGCAAAGCTGTCGCAATGCCCGCCGTCGATCCCGAGATCGCCATTTTCACGCAAGCCTCAAGCACGGGGATCGACAATCTCAACATCTTCACACGAACAAACGCTTCATGTTTACTCCGTCGGCAAGCGAGCGTCGTCGCTCCAAGGCTTGGAGGCAGGAAGCCACACGTGAATGCAAATTCGTGCAACCCCAAAACGGATGGTGTCCGATAGATTGTCGTACCGGATCTGTCTAAAGTTTCAACAGATACCCCGGAATTTTAATATCCCTAGCTCACCGATGCCATCGTTTTAAGAATAAATACTATATCGAACTGAGATGTAACCCAAATAATACATATCCCTCTAATGGCAGTAGCTATTGCGGTTAATGTGTTTGGGAGGATCGAGTTGCCTATCCCGTCTGCCACAAAAGCGAGAGCTTTTCCGCTTTTCACGCTGCAAGTGGCAAGCGGCTCGGCTGGCATTCGCAGATTCGACTCGATGAGCATGGGGAAGGGCAAGATGTGGTCGCAGGACCGCGCCATGTCGACGGGCGAGGCGCCGCTGCCGCTGCTGAGCCCGCTGCAGAGCGGCCAGAAGGACATCGCGCCCATCTACAAGTTCGTGCTCACGGGCGGCCCGTGCGCCGGCAAGACCACGTCGCTCGACCGGCTGAGCACCTTCTTCCGGGACCGCGGCTTCCGCGTTTATGTGGTGCCCGAGGCGTCCACGCTGTTGCAAACGGGTGGTGCCTTCTTCCTGTGAGTGCACTTAACCCCCTGTCGCGTTAACACTATCCTAACCAAGGAGGTGCTAACCGCGCAACTTGTTGCCTTTCACCTAAACTGCAAAATGCAACAGGGACCTCAAGGAGAAGGACATTCTAAACTTCCAGTGGCAGATTCTGAATCTCCAGATCTCGCTCGAGGACTCGTTCTATTCTCTGGCCCAGGACAGTGGCAAGCCCTGCGTGATCCTCTGCGACCGTGGAGTGATGGACGGCTCGGCTTACATGACGCCCGAGCAGTGGGAAGAGCTCAAGCTCGAGCACGACCTGGACACCGTCACGCTGCGAGACACGTACGTCAAAATTCTAAAATCTGGAACGGTTCTAAAAATTGACAGTGGCAATTTTTTTCTTGTTGCAGGCGCTACATTGCCATTTTCCACCTCGTGACGGCCGCCGAAGGCGCCGAGAAGTTTTACTCTCTGGAGAACAATGGGATCCGCATCGAGTCCATTGAACAGGCTCGTGAGATCGACGCGCGCACTTGTCGCGCCTGGATCGGACACCCGAAGCTCTACGTCTTCGGTACGAACATTCGTTATCGGTTTAGATAGATAACACTTTCAGTTGCTTATGTGAAGTTGTTGCAATGATGCAGATAACTCGACGACTTTCGAGGGCAAGATGCAGCGTCTTGTGGACACGGCGGCAGGATTGTGTGGCATCCCCACCACCGTCAAGGCCTCCAGGAAGTACCAGCTGGCTAAGACGCCGATCGAGATCCCGTTCCACCACGAAGACTTCGAAGTCGAGAAGGTCTACCTCAAGCCCGAATCTGCCAGTATGTTGCTGCATCGTGTGGGTTGCCTTCGAGAGATTATGCTTGAGGTACTAATGATGTTTTCTTTGCGTTGTTACTGCAGAAACAAGCAAGGACTATTCGTTCGTGCGTTGCCGTTCGCAGTATGGCATCCCCGCCTACGGCATGACTACCGTCCGCTACCTCGACACCGGCGACGCGTACGTTTACTGAACTCAAATGGTGTGTTATTAGCTGGATTTGAGTATTAATTAACACTGTCAATTTTTGCTTTGCAGGGTGCACTTGAAGCGCGTCCTCAGCGCCCGCGAGTACTCGTACGCCGTACGACACCGCAGTGACCCGACGCGCAATGTGATCAAGCAGCAGCGCATGTGCTTCCTGTACAAGAACCAGTCGTTCCAGATCCACGTCTACAAGGAGCCCGTCGAACTCGCCGGCTTGGCTGTGCTGCACGTGCAGGCGTCGTGCGAGAACGACCAGGACATCGTGATGCCGTCGTTCCTGAACATCGAAAAGGAGCTGCCCGACACCGACGAGTCCATGTCTGCGTATAATGTGTCGAAGAAGGATCTGGTGGAAGGTGAGAAGGAAGCAGCGCACGTGTAGGACGTGGGTCCTCACCCAAACTAGAATACTTTCGCACTGGCATGCCCAGCTACTAGGGATTTGTTCGCACCCGAGGCTGCAAACTCACGAGGAGCTCATTTATTCACAAAAAGAAAGAAAAAAAGCGGGTGGAGCGTTTATCGGTGGTTGGCTGAGTGCACTCTACATCCACATCTCACGCATCGAAGCAAAGGTGCACGAATTGTTGATAAACTTTATGAATTGAGCAGAAATACTTGCTTAAAACCAAATATTGTGGTTTTCAACTATTTTGCCGCTCGATTTGACGTGTTATCTCGGAGTCCGATTTATATAAAATGTAGCTCCTACATGATCGGTTAGTCCAATTTAGCTATATCTGACCTGAGTTAGTAGCATAAGGCTCAGAGGGGAGGCATTCCAAGTTGGCCATACCTCCTCACCTCTCATGACGCATTAGAACTGCAAAACATTGGGGACAATAGTACACTGTATATAGCCACTTCGTAGCACTATGGCCAGCTAAAATCACTGTGTGATCATATACGGCCGCTACAACCTCGTGCCACGCCGATCTGAGAGGGCCCCAGACATGTTTTCGCGGCGGTCCCTTTTGCCGGCGAAAAGCGGCATTTCTGGCCCCTGCTTCGCAACTCGCAGCCCCCAGACGTAAATCGGGCCAGATATAGTTTGCTTCCCTCGGCCCTCCTGCTAAATCGGAGCACTCCAGCAAATCGGGCCCGATATATCGGACCACCCGATTTGCCAAAACGGATGAAAGCCATAAACATCTACAGACAACGACTTACAAAGCCGGCAGACACAAAAAGCCGGCAGACGAAGTCAAGCAAAGCTTAACATAAGCAAACCAGCCAATCAGATTCAATCAAATGACTTCATCTTTGTATACCATCTGGTTTTGTGTACTTTATATGCTTTCTTGTGTACTTTATGCAGCACGCCCGTGTGTTTTATGACAGTTTTACAGATTTGACGGGAGGGAATTTATCGTTGTTTTTATATAGGAGGATGGCATTAAGCATGCTGGCTTTGTAAGTCGTTGTCTGTACCCATCTTCCCGGATCTCTCCTGTGACGCTTCACCATGGCTTCTCGCCCCTCGTACAACTTACGCGATGATTTCTTTCAGCCCCTGGCTTCGACGAGGTTGACTCCGTGGTCAATAGTGGTGTCCAGCTTGCTAAAGCTACGAGAGCGCGGCGACTACGAAGTCTCCAGCGCCCGTTCTGTTGAATTTATCGTGAGGGAGCTCGAAGGTTTTGGGTTTCGGTGCGAGCCTGAGCTTATAGTGACGAAGTTGCAGTGGATCCGCGAGACAATTACCACAGCGGCGGTAGATCCGAGCGCGACGAGCAACAATACTGCGAATTATGAAGTGCAGACGCTAGATTTAAGGATGGAGATGATGCTGCCAAATCCATGGATGGAAGCAGTCTGGCAAGATTTTGACCTCTTGATTGATCTATTGCTCACCGAGGCGGAGCGTGCAAGTTTACGTCGGTTTAGGGAAGTTGTTGCTCGAGAAGATGACGCAAAGCGGGAGCGTGAAGAAGAAGTTGCGGAATTCTATCGATGTGGGGGAGGGACAGCGGACGTGATGGCAAAGAACGACACGGAGTGGAATAACCCGTTGCCTTTGGGTGGTCCTAGTCCTGTACGAAGGTTGGAAGAATGGATATCCACCAACTACAGATCGTATTGCGCGTCTGACACTAGCGACAAGAGTGCCATGATCCAGGATCTCTGCAGAACGATGAATGCCGCAGGATGGTCCAGCTATACGATGACAAAGCTCGAAGAAAAGATCAACGACATGATTCGAGAGGTCAATGCGGAAGACGGACGTCGTCATCGCCTACGAGATAGCGGTGATGACTATTGCTGCTTGGCTGACTTCGTAGCTCGAAGATAAGCCTAAATTGCTAGGTGGGCACGTAAGACTCCACGCATGAGATGAAGATTCTCTGGTGGCAAGGGTGATGGCCGAAGTATGTGAGTGTGCTTATGTTTTAGTGCAATCAGTATTGATAACCATCTCTGAGAGAGAGCTCAATCGCTGGTGCTGTCAAAGTTGCACTAGGCACCGCAACTTGCACTAGGCACCGCAACTTGCACTGGTCTACATGTAGTGCTCTTATTTTTTGTAGACGTTCTCGACTCCTGGCGGCTAGTCCGGTCCGCTCGAGATTTTCTTTTTAATATTTACGTTTTATGATTCTTTCAATCGTGCATTGAGTTGTATAACAAGCACAACATGGATAACTTTACTTGCAAGAAAAATCACCACATGTTCACATATACATATATGCCTCTTAGGGCAGTGGCAGATACACATCGATTTCTGCTTGAGGTACACCTCGCTCTCTCAAATCATGTCGCTCGCGCAAAATCGACGCAATCAAAGCGACTTCATTCAGCGATGATGGGGGAGCGCGCTGGCGATGCGATGTGTGCTCTCGTTGGTGACTGTCTTCATCGTCCAGTTCGATTGGAGCTCGTCGTGTACCGATGGGCTCGAATTTAATCCGCGGCCTGCTGGTCGAAGGTAGCTCCGACAATTCACTCGTTCTGTCATGAGCCAAGCCGTCGCTGGAACTGCTCGCAGTACGGGCGTGCATATCATCTCTTTCCACCCCATTGTCTTCATCTTCAGTCATGCGGGGTTTCACTTTCCGTGCTGTTGCCATCATCGCTATCCAAATCATTGGAAGGAGAGCGACGTATCGGGGCAGTTTCTCCACCGAAGATTTCTCGAAGACGCGCTTTGTACGGGGACAGATTTTCCGACAACTGGCTTCGTTCCACTTGCTGTTGTAAGCCGTGCATTTGAGAGCGAATCCTCGACAAAGTGCACCCGGTGTGACCAGAGGCCTCAATCTTTTGCTTCAGCTCCTTCAGCATATTCGCTCCTTGCTTCTTCTTAATGGCGCGACTCAACTCTCCATAGTTGCGCTCTAGCCAGGTCACCATTATCTCCGTAGCGCAAGGTCCACCAGTACACGACGGAGCGAGCCAGAAGAACGTATTCCTGTCGCCGCTTTGCCCTTTATTGCCCCCTTCTTCACTAACTGCTGGAGCTTTGGCATCTGCTCTGGTCCGCTCCGCATTCTTGCGAGCATGGCGTCGACTCGGTACTTTTCCCCCTTTGAAAACTTTTTGCAGACGGCCGGCGTACGGTGACATTGCACCTGCATATCGCTGCCCCCTCCTCCAATTCAGCTGCAGATGGCCGATCTGCGACTGAACTTTCGAGAATGTACACCCGGAATGACCCGCGGCCTTAATCTGCTCCACGAGCTCCTCTAACACTTTATACGTTTGTCTCTTCTCCATAGCGCGAATAAGCTTGCCATAGTTGAGCTCCAACCAGGTGACCAGCATCTCCATAGCACTCGGACCTCCAGTCGGTGACGGACTGTGCCAACTAAAGTTACGGACTTTACCGGTGTCGGACTGCGGTTTCTTCTCTTCTTTTTCTTCTTGATCGGGCTCCTGTTTAGTGACTAGCACAAGGTGCAGGAGCCTCTCTCGATGGGGTAATAGGTCCTTGAATATGGCGTGGCTCAGCGTGGCCTCGTCCAGTAGCAGCTCCTGTAACTGCTGGAAGTCCGCCAGAATGTCGTCTAGGTCGCACTTGACGCCGCGCGAGTTGAGCTGCTTGGCGAGACGGCGCAGCTCCTTGAACTGGTCGCGAGACTGAAGGTACGAGTCCTCGTTGGCCACGAACCAGTCAAGAAGCAGCTGCACGGGCGTCGGCCCGCGCACGGACACCGGGCGCATCCAGTTGATCTGGAGGTCCGGCGGCATCTTACTATTGAAACGGATGATACCAATCTGAGAACTTCCTAAATGGAATGAATTAATCAGCGATCGCTTTTTGTGGTTATCAAAGGTTAGGTTTCTCATGTTTCTCAAACATAAGAAAACTTAATAAGCTTCAGCGTACCTAAAGTCTAAGCTTAGGGAAGAATAGATACGAGTGAGGAGAGAAAATCAATTTCTTGAAGTGTAGACGCATCAACTATTCGCGTGTAAATAACGAATGGTCTGAAGCCTTACAACTCCGTTGTTTTATTTTTCCAAGAACATCTTTCTTCAGTGCTAAGGGAGAAGGTCGCCACAGTTTTCACGTACTGCAATAGTTCGACATCCAGCTCTTTCCCAACGCACAATACTGCATAGCCCTCCGACTCATACCTCCTCACGGCAGCGGGAGATACTTATCAATTTCTGCTTGGGGTACGCCGCGCTCCTTCAAATTGTACCGCTCGCTCAATATCGATGCAATCAAAGCAACTTCACTCGGAGACGACGGGGGAGCGCGCTGGCGACGCATTTGCGGATTTTCAGCTTGCTCGTCGTTGTCTCGATCCAGTTCAATTGGGTTCTGTCGTGTGCCCAAAGGTTCCAACTTGATGCACGCTCTGTCAGCCATTTTCGTCGTCGATAGACCACCCTGGGACGACTCGCCCATCGAATGGGCGTGAATGCCATCCCTTTCCTGCCCATTGCCACCATCTTCACTTTGTTCGGGGGCTTCGCTGTCCGAGCTGGAGACGTCGTTTTGCTCCAAGTGTTCGCAAGACGAGCCGCTTGCTGAAGTCTGTTCTTGCGCGAAGATTTCCCGAAGCCGCATGTTGTACGACGAGAGAGATCGAATCGAGTACTGACCGGTCGCATGACACTTGAGATTGTTGATCTGCGAACGAATCTTGTCCGTTGTGTAGCCGGAATGGCCAGAGGATTCCATTTTGCGGAGCAACTTCAGCAGAAGCTTGTGCCCTTGGTGCGATTTGGCAGCACGTGCGAACGCAGGGTAATTGCTTTGCAGCCAGGTTACTAGGATCTCCATTGCACAAGGTCCACCGGTAGGGGAGGGACGATGCCAATTTAGCTTCTCGGTCTGGTGAACTCTAGACATTCGTTGGGCTCGATCGGAGGGTTTCGCTTGGTTTGAACGGGAACCTTCACGGTTTGGTGTTCCATTCCTGGCGAGCATCAGACGCAGCAGCCGCTCTCGACGACAAACTTTCGCTAAAGTCACCCTTGACGCCTCAAGCGTTTAGTGTCTTCGTTCTTCTTCAGGGCCCTCTTATCGGTTTGCTGTATACCGAGACGCATGTACGCGTCCCAGACCAGGAAGCTGATAATGCATCCCAAATATGTGCCCAAATCGCCCCAAATATCCCAAATAATGAATTGTCTCTGTAACATTTAGGTACATGTTTGGGGCCAAGTATATGACTGCTTTCTCGTAAAACTATCCCAAATATGTACCAAAACGGAGTTGACTGATTATGGTCTATAGTCTATGGGCGAGGGCGAGTGGACGCGAGCGCGAGCCTCACTCGATGCATTCACTAATCGCCAACACCCGCCGATTAGGCGGGGGCGTGTCTGTGCGAGCGAGCGAACGCGAGCGCTGCAACCCGATATTTTTTTTTCTAGACACCGCGCCTGGCCGAGACGAGGAACTTAGCGTAAGGGACAAGGGGGTGGGGCAGGCCGCGCAGCGGCGCCCCCCGGGCCCCCCGCAGACCCGTCGCTAAGTCCGCAGACGAGAGCCAACGCGCGAGTGTCCGCCCTGTGCTGCTCTTTCATACTGAAGGTTATTCTGTGCTAAATATGTACCAAAACGTTCCCATGGTCTTAAATCATTTGGGAAAAACTTTGGGATTTGGGGCGTTTTCGGGGTGCATTATCCAATACCCCAGACCATACGTGACAGTTGGTAGCATTTGGCATTTGCTTTTTTTTTGCCACCCAACGGCTCGGCAAGTACGGCTACCATGTCCCAGAAAGCTGACAAGTACGCGCTGCGATTCAACTGGACCATGAAGATGGCGTCTGAGAGCGCTCAATTAGAAGTCACGCCCATAGCACTTCTTGTCGATTGGTTTCTCATTCATTACCTGGACTTCTTTCAACCTTCAAACACTGCAGAAGTGCTTGAAGGGTTCCGCAAGAAGCTGGTGGCGCGACAGGTCCGTGGCTGCACCATCGACGACATCGATGCACAGGTTAAGCGTCTGATCACTGATCAGGTAGGTACGGCAAGGCTAGCAAAGATTGATGCAGGAACTAATGTTCAAATGCTTCATACGTTTTTTTTTGACAGCGAAAATCCAATTCTGCTATGGTCGCAGCCGAATGAAAGAGGCCTCAGCAGAATGGAGATCTTGGTCAAGTGGTTTGAAGCGAACTACAGTGCGTACATTGGATCAACCAACGCGACCAAGTTGTCAATGATGAAAGCGCCTCGAAACGAAACCCAACGCCTCTCTGTGCGCTTCGCGACTTGAGGGCCATGATTTCGACGTTGACGGCCACAGATCACTCGTCACTCTGTCTTCGAGTGCTCTCAGACAGGCTGGACCGCATTCTTCTCGGTGCTCAAGCGAGGCGCGACGACCGTATCGAGTTGAAGGCTGAGCCTATGGATGTGGCCAGTCAACACAATCTACCCAACACTGTGAGCCCACCACATTCTGAGACGCGAGTACGCCGCCGTGCGGCGCGAATTGTGACCTCACACAGCTATTTGCAAGTATCGGAGCATCATGATAGCGCTATGGAGGAGAGCAAAGACGACGACATGGAAGAAGGGATTCAACGGCATGCGCATGAGGGCGAAACGGAGTCAAGTACTGAAGCTCGGGTGAAGATCGAGTGGCCAGGAACCCCAACGATACAGGTCGAAATTGACTGATGAGGACGAGAACCGAGGCAATGCAGCTACCACCCGAGTTCTTACCCATTTGACGAAGATGAACTCAATACGCGTGAGCTCGTTGCTCTCGGACGAAAGGTGCTGCTGGACAGAGGTGTTCCTATTGAGGAAGTCGATGTTCTTCACCCAGGGCGTCTTGTATCGCGAATGCTGCGCTACCCTTTCAGCCCGGCGGAGATCCAGCTCCGCACGAAGCCCGGGTGGAAGCGTCAGGGACTACGCACTATGGGGGTTCAAGCATCTGCGATTGATGCGTGCCTGCCGATGCCGTCGCCGTGACAACCTTGATCGTTTAGATTAGCAGTTTGTGTAACTTTCTTGTAGCCGTTTGAATGCAGTACCTACTTGAATTGTGCGTTGCATGGAATTCCACTTTTCGGTCTTAACTGCTATGCGTAACACGAGGGTTGCTAAAGCAAACAACACATAACGAACGATCTTTAGATTATCTGAAGGTACACTACAGTACGTTCTTGAAGCCAACCTGAAGCATTAGCTTGCTCTCCTCCCTCTCGATATGAACAAACTTAGACGTCGGGCAATGGGAGGAACTTGTCGATCTGGTCCTGAGGCACGCCTCGTTGGTGGAGGTCGTGTCGCTCACGGAGTAGCGTCGCGATTCGCACAATTTCGCTCGTCGATGGAGAGTTGACAGGAGGCACCTTCGGTTGCAGCACCTCCAGCTTCGTGTTCACCTTCGCCAGATCGAATCTACCTGGCAACACTTGCAGACTACTGTTACCATTCACAGTGGCCTCTTCAACCCTCTCCGGCAGCACCTTCGGGCTGGACTCTTCCATTGAGACGTCGGTTCTACCTTGCAGCATCTGCGGGGCGCCGTGTACCTTCGCCACTTCGATTCTCTCCGGTAGAGCCTTCGGACTGGCGTGCTCCTTTGCTGGTTCGCATCTCCCTTCTTCAACGTCGCTATCAAACGGGTTCGTCGCGTGGCTCGGGCTGCTGCTGAACGCGTGAGTGTTGGAGTTGCTGACGCCACGATTCTCGATGTCGTTCACGTCAGCCTGCTCCACCACGAAGCTGACAGGATTCTCGTCGCAAGTCAAGAAGCTGCTCGTGCTCTCTTGAATGTCCTCTTGCTCACTGTCGCTTTTGTTCGACGCCGCATCTTCTTGAGTCTCCACAATAACGCGTGGAGAGGCCGACATTTTCTTCGGTGCAATGAGATCAAGCCCATTTTTCTCCTTCTTCTTCTCTTTCTCTGCGAAGACCCTCCTCAGCGACTCCCCGTACTGCTCAAATGCCGCGGAAGGTCTCGACTTGCCCTCCACTTGTCTCTGCAGACTGTCGATCTTGACTCGAATGGCGTGGATCGTACACCCGCGATGCCCACTGGCCTCGATCTGACGTAGAAGCTTCGCCAGCATCCTCCCCTTGTCCCCCTTCTTGGCCGAGTGGGTGTACGACGCATAATTGTCCTCCAGCCACTCTACCAGAAGCTCCATAGCACACGGTCCACCCGACGTCGGTGGCTTCATCCACGACAGTCTCCCGGTGGGGCTACTACGCGCGATTTTCTCGGCCAACGAGAGCTTCACCTCACCCGTACTACTTTGAATTGGAGGAGGTAGTCTGGGCTCGTTGTCGTAGTCTGTGTGGTCTCTCATCTTGGTAGAATCGTCCTCCCCCATGTCGTGGTCCTCGTCCTCCAGCTTCATGTCCTCCTGGTCCTCGGCGGCGTCCCCCACCGTGAAAATCTCCTCGAGCACAGCTCCGAACTGCTCGTAGGCGGTAGAACGGCCCTTCTCCCCGCGCACTTCTCTCTGTAGAACGTCGATCTTGGAGCGCACCGTGTTCACGGCGCAGTCGAGGTGGCCGGCCTCCTTGATGACGTCCACCAGCTGCTCGAGCATTCTACCCTTGCCGCCCTTCTTGGTAGAGTGGGCGTATGCAGTGTAGTTCTCGCGCAGCCACTCGACCAGCACCTCCATGGCGCTGGGGCCGCCAATCGCCGACGGCTTGAGCCACGACAGACGAGTGGTAGAGCGCGAGCGCGCCTTGTTCTCCAAAGGTAGAACGGCACTACTTTCCTCAAACTGGCCGTCCTTGAACAGGAGCTGCTGGAGCTCGGACTGGTAGGGTCGCAGCTGCTCCGGTAGGTCCTTCCCCGCCGCGGCGGCGTCCTGTACTACCTCCTGTAGGTAGCTTACGTAGTCCAGGATCTGGTCCACCTCGCAGCGCACGCCGCGCGCGTTGAGCTCCATGCAGAGTGGGCGTAGAACCTCCCGCTGGTGCGCGGACGCGTGGTACACCACGCCATTGTGCGCGAACCAGTCGAGCAGGATTTGCACCGGCTTGGGGCCGTCCGCCGACACGCAACGGTGCCACTCGATGTCCAGCGCCGACATTTGTGCGCCGGCAGCTTCGATTTTGACTTTTTGAGTTGCTGGAGGGAGGGAAGGAAGAGGAGAGGGGGTGAAATAAAAAAGAGAAAAAGAAGAGAGGAGGGAATTGGGTAAAAAGTACTTCTGATTCGTTGTTTTTGGACATAGAGAGAAGGAGATAAAGAAGAACCAGTGTGAGGACGAGAACTGGACCGAAAAAAGGGATGATCTTTTTGCTCAAAAACAAAGATTTATGGATGTAAATGTGAGCGATCCCTTCGTGGTTTGTTAGAATCAAGGCGAAAGAGAAGTTGCCTCTGGCAGCGGATGAAACGCGTCGATAACGCGTTCGACCCAGACGCAACTTACGGCGCTCGGTGGCCAGTAGCTTGAGGCCGTTGACGGAATTCGGTCCAAACGGGTACTTGCTTGTCAGTGATGGTGGGGTCGGAAGCAAATGATCAATTTCGACGTCGGGGACTCCTTCATCGTGTAGTTTCTTTCTGGCGAGACACACTTTCTTGCGGGTTTCAATACTTCTCACACCTAGGTGAGTGTAGTCCTCATACACTTGTCTCGGGGCCGGGAAAAACAGTTCAATGTCAGTGATGGAGACATGCGCGTCCTGCAGTTTCTTCCTGGCGAGACACGCTTCCAAGCGGATGTCAATGGCTTGTGTGCTCAACTTGGTGACATCAAACTCATCCATGGGTTTCGGGAGAAATAATTCGATATCAGCATCGGGAACGTTTGCACCTAGGAGTTTGGTCCAACACCGTACGACGCGACTGCGATTCTCCATAGTACTCGGGAGGACAATTTGTCCGATCCGTGGTTTTTTGCTTCGTCTTCGCTTTCACATTTGATGTCGACGAGCGTGCAATTCCCACTTCCACGCCTCTGTTCTGGTCCAGCTGCAACGTCGTCCACTTGGCTACCAGTCCGATCTCGAGCTTCTGCATGTGCATCAGGTGCAGACGCCCCGACAGGTAAATCCGTCGACGTGCTCCGGTCTTGTGACGCATCCTCCGAGAAAGTACCAGCACTTCGATCAATTTCACCTACCTGATCCACTTCCATTCCGGAGGCTTCTTCTCCTGCCTCATTCGAGCCATCACGAGCAGCTCCAAGATCACGCTGTGGATTCGATCCAGTGTTTTCCGCGGCATTGCGTTGCTCCTCCGGGTTTGAGAGGGCAGTGGCGGCGTGAATGTCCAGGTTTTCCATGCGTTCAACCACGCCGGCACTCACAGGTGATGGGTCCCTCCCAAAACGAGCGCAGTGCCTCATGTTAGACTCCAGATTCGGGTCGTCTTCTGTCGCCTGGCTGTCGACCACGTCTTCGCTCTTGGTCTCTTCAGTCTCACTACGCCGGGTTGAAGCCCTCCCCACTTCCCTTTCGTTACTATCCGCCGAAGGCGTGGAATCAGCGCAGTCCGGAAAAATCTCCCTCAGTGCGGCATCGTGCTCGATGAATCCTGGTGAGAGGGGCTTGTCACCACGTGCCTCTCTCTGTAGACTGTCGATCTTCGATCGAATTTGATCTACTTCGCACCCACGATGTCCAGCAGCGGCCATGTCTTTCACCAATTGTAGGAGCATCGTCTTCTTCACCCCCTTTTGTCCAGTACCGAATTCGGAGTAGTTGTCTTGAAGCCATCCGACGAGTAGCATCATTTTGGTTGGACCCCCTCCCTCTGGTCGAGAAGTCCACGACCGTTTTACATGTGCCCTCTGGTCTGTATGGTTCGCATTGTGCGGCGCATTGGAGTGCACTCCGCGAACGCCTGCAGCTTGAACGTGGTTTACATCAGCTTCATTGTTGTCTTGATCGCTCATTTCGACATCTTCAGTGCCATACACCGCGCCATTCCCCGAGTGTCTCACAACACTGTTTTGTCGGCGCTCACGAGATTCGTCAAACAACTCCATGAAAAACTTGCGGTGATCTCTGAATTCTGACAAAGTTGTCCTCTTGCGCCTTTAGGCTTTTTTCGCCTCCTCCTTCAGCTTGTTTATCAGTCCAGCAATGGCTGCCTCCGTCCAACCTTCATGTCCAGCCATTGTTATACGTTCACTGAGTGGTCTCAGCATCGAAATCTGATCGTCTTCGTTAGCGCTGGCATACCTCTCGTAGTGGCGTGGGAGCCAAGAGATCAGCTGCAATATCGGACTCTGTTCGTCAGTGGGTGTACGCTGGGGTCCCGAGGGCGGCAGAGCTCTGTGTTGAGGTGTCGGTCGAGCATTGACTCGGCGACTTCTATTGGCTTCCTTTACGGCTTCTTCCTTCCTCTCGTCGAGTTTATCTTTATGTTCGTCGTCAGTGAGCAAGCAGTAGAGAAGACGAGCACGATAGGGCTTCAACTCGTTCGATAGAGACCCCCCACTAAAGTCGCGTTGTAGATCTCTTCCTTGAGCTTGTCAATCTTGAAAAAGATGTGTTCGACTTTGCATTGGACTCCACGGGCAGTTAGTTGGTGGTGTAGCTCTGACAGCTCCGCGCGGTAATATGTCTCACTGTTTCTCAAAAGCCACTCCACAAGAGCCAGAAGGGGGCAAGGACCACCATGCGGAGGAGAATGGAACCAGCGTACACGGAGAGCGCGTTTTCCTGGCGTTCGCGGCTGATCCACCTGGAGAAACGACCTTGGGTCTACTGAAAAAAACACCTCCGCCACTCCCAGACAGGTCTCGCTGTGTTTGATCTTTTTCTGCAAACGACTTCAGCTCATCTGCAGGTTCCCTCCTGTAGGAAGCTGTGACCAACGACTGTTATGCACACTGCGTGCAGGTGGAAAGGAAAACAACCGCTACAAGTATGCTATGCTCTCGTGTCGGACAAACAGTTAGTGCTATTAGTAGAACTGTTAGCGTGGAACTTCGAGCTAACTACAACTTGTGCGTTGCCCGAGACTGAGGAGAGCTCGCATGTGAGCCCTTCAGCTGGCGCCAAATTTTTCATTTTCAAGGGCCATCGGTATTAATGTTTCGGGTAACTTGCCCAGAGAAAACCAAACGAACGCACGTATCCTTACGGGATATTACTGGGATAGGAAGCAACGTTAGTGCTGCTATCGCAGACCAAATAGGATTATATCCGTGGTCCATCAAGTCAAACGATGACCCTTCTTGACATCTAACTGGTATATTTCTTGAAACCGGTACGGCTCTGGTGCCGCGGTTTATATGCGTGGTCAGATTGAACCGGTGTGCTACCGACGACACTGGTATGAATCAGTGCATATGTTGAGCAGGGTACGGATGGACGAAGAGAACGCTTGGACTGTACAATAGCACTAGAGGTACTCAGTAAACATCTGCATTTTCTACAAGCTGCAAAACAGATCTCAACCAAGGTTCGCATTTTTAATTTTGTAAAGCATTACCGGTAGACAGTTTGAACTGGCAAATATCCGGACAGATGCTGCGGCGCAGGAGATGACCGTAGCTAATAAAAAAAATAAAAAATAAAAAGAAGGGGTTTATACCAAAATTCTCCTATCCCAGCCTTCTCGGAGCCCTAGTTATCAGCAGAGACCACAAACAACGACCCATTTGGCAGCAGAGATCACAAACAATGTGATTGGTTATTTATTTTGAGGTAATAGAGACTTGCCGGTGTTGATGTTAGTCGCGAAAACGGACCGGGCTGCAACCACGAGCGCGCCAAGGTCAAGGCTCGATCTGCTGCGTCTTCACGGTCTCGACGAACCAGTTCTGCACGCACACATCCCTGATTTACCCGAAGCCGGGCGATTCATCAGACGTTATGCTTTGAATAACAACTTTGGAGTTGAGCGCAACAAAGGCACAGGTTGTCAGAAGCGTTGGTATTGCATCGATAGCAACTGTACGTGGTCTATTACGTTGACAGAGAAGCGAGATTCTTCAGCTACCCCAAACGACACACAGCGCAAGAAGCCCAAGACCAAGCTGTCCGGCGTTCCTGAAGGTTCATGGTATATTGGCAAGCTCGATCTTCAACATGGTCAGTGCTGCTGTAGTGTACCGAAGTTCATGCTTGAAGATATTGTGAAATTACCAGGATTCAAGGCCGCCATCGTGGAAGGACACAACACATCGAAGGCACGAGTAGTGAACAGTATTAAACAAATCGACGGCTTCGACCTCCCTGCGCATTCTTCCCTAGTGTACCGTGCCATTCGGAAGGCGAAGGCTAGCCAAAAGAAGGATCCCGTCGACGAATTCGGTAAACTACCTAGTTTCTCACCTAGTTTGCAGCCAAAAACACTGGATGAAGAGCGTGCCTTCAACTAGACGCGGAAGGCAGATTTGTTAGGAGTTTTTTGTCGGTTGGAAGCGCTGTTCAAGTAGGAAATAGCCTCCTTCCAGTATGGGAATGTGATGGAACCCATATGAAGGACCCGGGGTAATGGAATATGTTTGACCCTCATTGGAAAGGATGGAGAAAAGAAGAATGTTCCTGTTGCCGTGGCGTATATACACAAGGAGACTGTCGACAATTTCGCCTGGTTTCTCTGCAACTGTGTAGCGGCTGGGTTACACTTGTACGACCGGCCTATGATAGAGGTAAACAGCTTGGCGCTGAAGTGCTCCTCGCCCAACTCGGTCTACAGGTTCATCTCAAGTTCTGCTCGTTGCACATTCGCTTCAACACCATGGACCGATTTAAGTCTTTGAAGCTGAATCAAGAGCGTTTGAATGACGACATTTTCGAGTTGCAAATACGATGCAGCGATTGATCGCTTACGTACAAGATACCCAACTGGTATTGTTAAGTGTGCGGGTGACAAGGTGGTAGCAGAACACGTACACGAGTACCTTCGTCGCATCTATCCCACCGACTGGTGCGTGGTTGGTAACATGAAGCCAACGCCCGCAGAATTGTCGTGGCTGAATGAATCTTGGGGCACTGTTTCTAAGCATGGGGATCCACTACCACTATTCAGGGTGCGCACTACTAGCGGCATCGAAGGTGACAATAATGGCCTACTCTGGACTCGTGTACGCGAAAATTTGGTACTCAGCTCGCTGATGGCGTTTTGTACTCATGCGGTTAGTGTTTGCCAGAAACGATTGAACTTGCTCAGAAAATGGCACATGGCGAAGTTTGACGTGACCTCCCATGCTAAAAAGCTACTAGGCGCAGAGAAGAAACACGTTGCCAAGCTAAACGTTTTGCCGGCAAAGGAACCTCTATTTTACGTGTTTGATGCTTTTGACGAGCGAAATGTCTGTGGAAACACAAATGTGGCTGAGGTGGATATGGACAAAGGCATCTGTACACGTTGTATGGTATCTGAGCAGCTGCAAGTGCCATGTCGGCACATCCAAGCTGTAATATTCTCAAGATCTAAGCTAAACGACTCTCCGTTGCCGATGTACGACACACGCCACTATTTTCACCAGGCGTACTTGGTGCCAAAACTCTACGATGTTTTCTCGGCTGTCAACATCCGATTGCCTCTCTACGATACTTTGTCAATGACAAGCGCTGTGAAGCCTTCTCCATTGTCTCTTCAAGCCGGGCGACAGATCCAACGATCTACGGAAGTCGCTGATGTTACTAGAGCTGCCAAACGCACCAAAAACCGTGGAGAAGGACCTGATCGGTCGAAAAGGGCAGCTTCAAGCCTTTTACAGCCCTGTGAGGTGTCAGACGAAGACGATGCGACCCAAGAAATAAGTGAGTTCTTTGACGAGAACGAACGATCATCCGTTGCCGTGACTCGGAGCGATTATACCTGCACCAATTGCGGCAACACAGGTCACAACACTCGCCGATGTACTACTGTGACATGCAAAGTAGAAGAGCGTGGTGTCGGCATCGTCCCAGGCGAGTATGTTGTGGGCGAGTCTCCGTTCATTGCTTGTGGTATTCAGGACCGTTACTGCATGCTTATCATAAACTACAGATAGGTCATCAGACGCTAGATAAGGGTGGGGTATTGCATTTTTCTATACATCAACCAAACATTCCACAAACACTGTACTCAGTAGTTATCCTGCAGCTTCTGTGTAATCTATAGAAGCCTTAGTAAGACGTTTTGTATAAAACTCATGCTTTATCTATGAGTCGTCGCATGGATCCATGAATCTACTTTGCTGTATCTATGAGTCCTCATATGGATCCATGATCCATCCGTGCGATATCTATGAGTCACGTTCTGGATCCGTCATCATATAGTGCTTTGTCTATAAGTCGCTGAATTGATCCATGATTGTATAGCGGTTTATCCATGATTACATGTCTGCTTTATAGACTATATAAAGAAATGGTTCCTATATTATATATGAATCCCTGTAAGAAACGGCGAGTGTACTCTATAATATCCACGAGATTTCACGTGGATCCATGACCGAACACTAGCAATTCCTTGATTTTCCACGGGGATCCATGAAAACACCTGGATGATCCATGACGACTATTGTCGAAAAATTTCTGTAGCTCTAGAAAATAAAGGATTACCGATAAAAAAGTAGCCAACATATATATATATCTACTAGAATTAACCTAGATCCATGCTCTTGCCGTCGACAATCCATGATAACCTACTCGGACCCATGAATCAACGTGAAGGATCCATGAGACGTCGTGCGGATCCATGAGAGTACCATAAAGACCACGGATCCATAAGTAAAATAGCCTATTGTAGTTGCATTCACTTGTTTAGTTGGATGGAACAGTTGTATAGTCGGTCATATGTAGTATAAAATTTATAATGCAGATGTCTTACATTAACAGCGTGAAAATAATAACATATTTCTAAGGTCAGTAAAATCTATAAGAAATAATGCGGAATTTCCCTAGCGTAGGTCATAAATCCCCTACAAACGCGTCATACATGTTTTAAGGTTTAGTTTTTAATCATAATAGTTATAATAATAATAATAATTAGTATTATAAGAAGAAGAAGAAAGTGGTAAGGCTCCAAGTTGTGTAGACTTTATTTTACTTTAAAATAAACACCTACACTACTTTTTAAGCCTAGCATTTGTGGACGTCGTAGGTGTTCTTCTTGCCGAAGTGGTGTTTACACTTGGCGCAGTAGTTCCCCTTGTCGTTGTTGGCCTTGCGCTTCCGAGCGATCTCCTCCTTGCTCGGGTTGCTGTCGCAGTAGCGCTCATGGTTTGAGAGCGCCCGCTTTGACCACCAGTAGCTTCGTTCCCTCGTGAAGGGCAACCATGACCAACGACTGTACCCACTCGAGTCTCTTGATGGCTGCCGTGGTCTCGGTGGGCTGGAAATCGCGGTGCAGCTCCTCGGGCGGGCAGCCTTCCTGGACCTCGACGATAGTCCACTTCTTGTCGACAGACCACGCATGGTGCAGAAGCGACGCGAAATCCACCAAACGCTCGTAGGCAAGGCGGTAAATAGGTGGGTTAGCATTGATGTTATCAGACAAATTCAGTACAGCTTCGCGGTGCTTCTCGGTGGCCGTCGACCTAAACCACTTGGACTCTGGCACGGCATCAACGCCCGCCAGAGCCATCGCGACTTCATCAGCAGTCATGAAGCAGCGGACGACGTGGTAGCCGCGGTTCCATAGGCCGCATAGGATGGTAATCTTAGCCGGGGTAGAAGGCGTGGACATGGTAGCTCGGTTGGGTCGTTGGAGTGCTTGTCAGATCTTGAATTGCGTTGTGTGCGATCACAGTCGGCTTTCATGGATGGGTGTCGGCTCCTTGGCAGGCCTACTTATTATTAACCAATCACATCGTTTGTGGTCACTGCTGCAAAATTGGTCGTTGTTTGTGGTCTCTACTGATAAATATCCCGCACGGAGAAAGATAGATTTTTTACGGGTCATGTGAGGATCAGGACAATTTTGGGTCAGGTCAACTTTGGGTCAACCGTCGCGTAGCACCTTCTTACTACGTATAGAACGAATACAAGCTGACGTTTGACCCCATAACGCCTTGAGCAGATTGAGGACTTCCGAAGACGAGCTTGATGCGCTTTTTTCCACAACCTCAACAAGAAACTTCTTGTTCGATTGCAGTTACGTCGTACGAAGTCGGAGCAAACTCGCAGATGCACACGTTTCAAACGCTGACATCGATTTTTTTCTCCCGGCACCCACCCAGGCGTTTGATGTCACCATGTTGAGCGCACAAGATATTGACATCCGCACGGAAGCGTGTCTCGCCAGGAAGCATCTGCAGGATGAGCATGTTTCCATCACTGACATTGAACTGTTTTTCCCGGTCCCAAGACAAGTGTATGAGAACTACACTCACCTAAGTGCGGGAAGTGTTAAGAACCACACGAGGGTGTGACTAGCCAGGAAAGAACTACAGGACGCGCACGTGTGCGACTCTGACATTGAGTTGTTTCTCCCAAAGCACACAACGAAAGGCATCAAAATCCGCGAGAAAGTGTGCCTCGCCAGAATGGAATTATATGATGCACGAGTTCCCGACGTCGAAATTGATCATTTGCTTCCGACTCCACCCTCACCGGCAAGCAAGTACCCATTTGGACCGAATTACATTGACGGCATCAAGCAACTGGCCATCGAGCGCAATAAGTTGCGTCTGGAAGGCAGTCGCGAACGCGATATCAACGCGTTTTATCCGCTGCCAGAGGCAATTTCTCTTTTGCCGTGATTCCGACAAACCCACGATGGGATCATTCACATGCTATAAGTCTTTGTTCTGGGCAAAAAGATCACCCCTTTGCCTAATCTGTCCAGTTCTCGTCCGCAGGTGTTCTTCTTTATCTTCTTCTGTTTATGTCCAGCGCCGAACTTGTGCACCGGCTTCGCTTTTGACTTTTTGGATGCTGGAAGGGAGGGAAGTAAGTAGGTATTGGCCTTATGCGTGCTAGGTAAGGCACGAAAATTTCCGGGTTTTGCTATGCGTTCGATCATTGTGTTTTTTACCAATAACCATTCTTTCTTTAAGGTATGGAAATTTGTTTTCGGATCTACCATCATCTCGTTATTATTAACTTCTATGGTAAGATAAATCCAGGTACTTATTTCTTGCCTTTACCCTTGGCAGGTTTCTTCTCGGCCTCAAGTCGTTCCAAGTACTTCTTGTTCTCCGCCTCCATGTTCAGCAAGTGCTGCACCTCCGCTTCAGCCACACGTCGCGCTCGTTCCCATTCCTCAGCTTCACGGATTTCAGCTCTTTTCTTAGCGTTATCATCGTGCCACTCAGCATCTGCAATTCTTTTCGCCTCCTTGTCCTTCTCCACTTGCACTTGGTGAGCCTGCTCCTTCATCTCCTCCATTAACTGCGCACTCTTGGCCTCCGCTTGGAAAAACAACGCCTGGTTCTTCTTTAAAGACGACGCGATACTAGCGAGATCCGACTGACTCAACGTATTGCCAGAAACCTCCATCGAGATCAAACCGCTGTTCTTCGCCAACGCGTGAGCAAGAGAACGCCCCACTTCATGAGAGATCCCTGTATTAAACAGGTTCAGACACGTCAATGAGGTGTTGGCGATGATAGCGTCCGTAAATGGCACCACGTGCGCGAAAGCTGCCGCCAAGTGAGGCGGCACCTTTGACGGAGGACCAGACTGCACGTTGTCACTCTTAGCGTTGGTACCAGCACTTTCACTGCTGCTTCCGTTGCCAGTCGGCAGCTCCTTCGGTAGTTGGAAAACCGGGTTCGAGTTCAGCATCAGCGACGTCAGCACTGTGTTGGTCCTTAGTGCTTCTCCAATAGGCTGCAGCGAGACGTTGGTGAGATGATTGAAGCCTAGATCCAGCACCTGCAGCTTCTTGTTCACTGTGAGCATGTTGCCGATCGCAATACCGACGATATCCGTGAGCGCATTGTTCGAGAGATCCAACGAGACCACGTTCGTGTTGTTGCGCATCGCTCGGAGCAGGGCGCAGCAGGCTAAAGGGGAAATCCCACGCACTGCGAGTCTCTTGGGCGCCACGTTGGTCTCGATTTCGTGAACAATTGTGGCAGATTTAGGCTCGCGTTCTAAAGCAGTCCGCTCCAACGCGACGGCAGTGCTCAACGCGTCCTGGTAAGCTTGTTTCGTCCTCTGCATCTCGAGTTTGTGCAGAGCTGCCTCGTATTCGACCACAGCGGTGTCGTATTCATCGTCGTATTTATCTTGCAAGGATGCTAAACGCGCGTTGGCATCGCCAGTAGTGATGCCATAGCTAGCGAACTGGACCAGAAGAAGAAGTATGTTAGTTTTAGGTCCACCAAGAAGATAAATATTTGTACATACCTCGGCCTGCAAGTCGTCGGGAGCCAGCTCCAGAGCCACACGACGCACAGGTGCTACAACAGGCCGCTCCATCTTGCCTCTTGGTCGCTACAAAGTTGCAGCGTTGCGTCGCTTCACGTTCTTGAAAACGAAACTGGCATGGACAAGCACTGCGTTATCTTGGCTATCAATTGAATGAACTGTGGGTATATTTGGTCCACGATTTCGAGATATTCCTCAGGTAATGGCAGCACTCTGTCGATCAACTCCATCGTCATACCAACAAGCTTCGTTGAATACAATTGCGTTTGCTGTTCTAGCTCTGCAACATGGCGCGAAATCTTGGACGCCTTCTCTTAGAGAGAATCTCTATCATCAATTGTCCCTCTTGACGTCATCGGGCGGGAGCACAAAGTTGCTGAGGCGCAACCACTTGACCGACGTGAAGTAGTCCTGAGTGAGCAGCATCAGCGGCGCCATCACGCATGCCTGCGCAATGATCAATCCCACGAGATTTTCCGCAGTGGTGTGGAAGTATGACGCCGTGAAGAAGAGCAGGTACGTCGCCAACCCGCCCACCAGAACCAACCACGCGCGCAACAATGTCCGCTTCAAAGTCGGTCCAGTGCTCTCGACGCTCAGTGCGAACCACTCGAACAGCGGAATGGCCAGGTAGTGGCTGACGAGCAGCACGATGTGGTCCGAGTGGTCAAAGTCAGCGGGACAGCGTTTGCCACGGCGTAGATCCGCGTACCAGCAGGCATGGTCCGAGTGACCCATAAAGAGCCGCTTCTCCAGCAGCCCCAGGCCCATGTACAACACGACAGTGCGCAGCGCCATCACCGCTACGTACAGCAGCCCACGGCGCACGTACACGCGGACGCGAGGCATGGTTACGTTCGGCCCCAGCATCATGGAGCCGTAGTTGAACACCAGAGCCGACAGCGGAATGGCCCACGCTCCCTACACAGCACACAATACGCCAAGAGTCAATATTGCACAGTGAACGCCCGTCATAAACTGCACAGACTCACCTGCATCGAGCCCAGCACGGGCATGAGGTCCATGCCGGTGTAGCAAGGCGCGTCCTCGTAGCCCCCCGCCTCATTGTTGCAGCACGTGGTCTCAGACCCCTCGGGGGCGTCCACGTGCAGCCAGTTGGAGTCGCAGCTGCTCGTAACAGAGGAGTTAAACGTTAGAACTATGCGTCTAACGACCCCCAAATAGCGAGGAGCCTCACGTACTCGCCTTGGACGCGCACGAACTTGTGCGGGAAGCGGCGCGACGTGTAGAACACCACGAGCAGCAGCAGCGCGTTCACCACCAGGAACGCCCCGCGCGCATTGATCTTGTGCAGCTTCAGCAGCGCCTGCTGCGTCACCGAGAGCTTCTTCGGCACCGCCGGCCTGCCCCCCAGCATGATGGCGCTGATCTGGAAATGTATGGGAACGATGTGTTCATCTATGTGTGCCACATAATAGACATGTTGCCGTTGACCATCACTCCTGGCGAGATCCGACAGTTAAGTTGAAGTTTTCGCCTTCGCTTCGCTGTCGCAACTGGGACCTTGCTCGTCATTCCGCAATTTGCTGCCAAGCCCGCAAGCCGCCAGAGCTGCAAGCCCAACGACGCAATGGAGGACGACATTCAGGCTGTGGTGATTGACAACGGCTCGGGCATGTGCAAGGCAGGGTTTGCCGGTGACGACGCCCCGCGCGCCGTGTTCCCCTCCATCGTAGGCATGCCGAAGCACTTGGGCATCATGGTGGGCATGAACCAGAAAGACGCCTACATTGGCGACGAAGCGCAAGCGAAGCGCGGCGTCTTGACGCTGCGGTACCCAATCGAGCACGGCATCGTCACGAACTGGGACGACATGGAAAAGATCTGGAGCCACACGTTCTACAATGAGCTGCGTGTGGCCCCAGAAGAGCACCCGGTGTTGTTGACGGAGGCTCCGCTGAATCCCAAGGCCAACCGCGAGCGCATGACGCAGATCATGTTTGAGACGTTCAACGTGCCGGCGATGTATGTGAACATCCAAGCCGTGCTGTCGTTGTACGCTTCTGGACGCACCACGGGCTGCGTCTTGGACTCGGGGGACGGTGTTTCGCACACGGTGCCAATCTACGAAGGCTACGCACTGCCCCATGCCATTGTGCGGCTGGATCTGGCTGGACGAGACTTGACCGACTACATGATGAAGATCCTGACGGAGCGTGGCTACTCGTTCACCACCACGGCGGAGCGAGAAATCGTGCGGGACATCAAGGAGAAACTCACCTATGTGGCTATGAACTTTGACGAAGAGATGGAGAAAGCTGCACGGTCGTCTACTCTAGACAAGTCCTACGAACTGCCCGATGGGAACGTAATTGTGATCGGCAACGAGCGCTTCCGTACGCCTGAGGTACTGTTCAAGCCATCCATGATTGGCCGCGAGTGCACGGGCGTTCACGAGTGCGCTTTCCAGACGATTATGAAGTGCGATGTCGACATCCGCCGAGACTTGTACAACAACGTTGTACTCTCCGGTGGCTCTACCATGTTCCCCGGTATTGGAGACCGCATGACGAAGGAGATGACCAAGCTAGCCCCCACGGCGATGAAAGTGAAGATTATTACGCCACCCGAGCGCAAGTACTCCGTCTGGATTGGCGGCTCTATCTTGGCCTCGCTAGCCACGTTCCAGCACATGTGGATCTCGAAGACGGACTACGACGAGTCGGGGCCTTCCATTGTGCATCGCAAGTGCTTCTAAGGCAACCTGCGGCTCCTATTTCTGCGGGGAGGAAGACATCTTGAGGCTTTAGTGCTTCGGTGTTGGATCATTCTCGCCGCGATTCATGTTGTGTTAGGTTGAGGAGTACTTGCGAAGATTTTTGATCAGTGTTTGTTAACATGGCTCAACACAAAACAAGAGCTTGCCTCACGCTCCTTTCGCCGCCTCCACCTTGGTCAGACGAACCGCATCGGCGAATTCGGCAATGGGCTTAGCGGTCCACATGGTTGGCGCGTCCTTGCGAGCAAGACTCCCAGCTCGCTCCTCGTCGCTACGGAGCGAACTCTCGTAGTACGCGAGGTGGCCGCCAGACTTGGTCAGACATAGAATGACATTCGGGCAGGCTTCCACAAGGGTACGCGACGGAAGCGCCGTTCGCACGCTGATGGGGTCGTCCTCGGCGTTGATGCAAAGCAGCGGCACCTTCACAGCACGCAGCATCTTGTCAGAGGATGCATCTTGATAGAAATCATCGGCATTCTTGTAGTTGAAGAGCACACTGGTGAGCCTATCGTCGAACTCTCTCACAGTGCGGGAAGCTCGAACAGCCTCCATGTCGAGGCCCGGGTAGCCCTCGAACTTCTCGGCAGCATTACTCTACGCAGCAAGCAAGCAAGTACCCGCGCATACATGATTAGTCCTCTTCCTCCAATACGATAAATGTACGCACATACCTTTTCGAAGAAGAGCGCACGCATGCTGCGATTCAGCATTTTGTCGTAGGCCAGCCGATTGAACAGCGTGCCAGACAAGTTCTCCGACACTTTGGTCAAGTTGAAGGGGTTCCCCACCGAAACAGCACCAGTCAATGGAGTGCGGTCGCCCTCTTCGCCCAGATACTTCACCAGCACATTAGATCCCATAGAGAACCCCACACCGACGAACGCTTCTTGGCCGAAGTCGTACTTCTTGGCCAGTTGCTCAAGCACAAAGCGCAGATCCTCAGTGTAGGCCGTGCAGTAAAGCTGAGCCGTCCTCAACGGCGTCTTGGCACACCCACGAGCGTTCAGCACAACGCACTGCCAACCCACCTCGTGGAGGCGAGCAACCGTGTGGCGAATATAATTCGCCGGACTTCCACCCGTAAGCCCCGGCAACAGCAACACCGTGCGTCGCGTTGGGTCCACACCTTCGATCCATGACGAGTCCTCTTCGCGAGGCGAAATGCTGGATTCGTTACCAGCAGGCGAGTGTCCTGGAAGCAATGCCCAGTCCAGCGACACCACGCCACCGTCGGGCATGTCCAGCAGCTGACGTTTGTAGTCGACGACAGGTGCGCGCTTATCGAACGCAAACTTGATAGTCTGCAGGTGGCCATTGAAGAGTCTCCACGACGGGTAGTACTTGGTTTGAGCTGCAGTAAGCAAGGCACACGTTGTTAGCAACCGCTGAAAGGGAATGAGAGCAAGCAAGCAAACAAACACTCGTCCACATACTCAACGTCACACAGTGTGACAGCAGCTTCTTGCTGGCAGGCGTCTTGCGGTAGATCAGTCGCGGCGACTCGGCCGTGCGCGCATAGTGCCACCGGAGTAGCATCGACACGAGCGTCGGCCCGAGCAGCTTCTTGCCCGCACACAGGAGGATTAGCACGAAGAGCAGGCGAACGCGGCGCTGGCGAACATGCGGCGTCAACGCGAGCGCGCGGGTGCAGACGACGTTCCCCATGAGACTTGAGCACTGCTAGGGATTTTCGTGAATGACCTGACAGGTAACGAGCGAGGGTAGCTGGCGTGATCGGCGGTCGAGCGTCATCGATCACGCCAACGATTTCGTTCTGCCCAGCATTTATAGAAGTGGTTGTGGAATGCCAGGCTTGCAGCACTTTCACAGGTGACAGCATTCTTCTTATTAACTAAAGCTTCGCCTAGACGCGATAGCTGGGTATTTCGCTTTACACCTTCATGTCCCCAGTGCGTATTTGTTGTACCTGCCCGTTTGGAGCTATTCCACTGGCAATGGCAGCATTCTTTCGATCAACTCCATCGCGATGCCTTGGTGTTGCAGTTCATGCCTCGCACACAGCAGCTCAAAGCGCCGCCGAATCTCCGTCGCATCTAGGGAGCTTCTAGCCTGCAGTCTCCTCCAACGTCTCTCACCATCGTCCATTTGGATTCTAACCCCACTTTCATCTTCATCTTCGACGACAAATGGAGCGCTCCTCGATCCGTCTTGAACCGCTTATTCCGTCTTGACGTCACGCTCTCCACCATCTGCAGGAGCAGTACTATCGTCCTCACTCGATGTCTCGGTATCACTCGTGTCGTTCACTTCAAGCGTAGCATCCTGCTCTCTCGTGAAAATGACCATCAGAGGCTGCTGGAACTGCTGGAAAGCTCGGGAGTGGCGATGGTCTGCATTCCAGTAGAACTTCTCTCCTCAAGCTGTTGATCTTGGATCGGATCGCGTGCACCGTGCAACCGGGGAATCCCGAGTCCTGCATGCCTTGGCACAGCTCCGCCAGCATTTCAGCCTTCGAGCTGGACCTGAAGAACGCGGCGTAGTGACGAGAAAGCCAGGCGACAAGCAGTTGCATGGGACTCAAGCCACCAGAAGAGGCGGGCTCGAGCCAAGACAAGGACGAAGCGTGGCGAGGCATCTGTGCAATGATTGACAAGGAGGCGAGAGCCACAAAAGTTCAAGAAAAAGTTGTCATTGACAATACTTTCTTCCAGTGTGGAGGAAATCATGAAATCGATCGACGGTCTCAGCAAAGCCGAGCCAAACCAAGTCGAGAGTTTCAACTTAGTTTCGATGCAGAGGCAGGAACGAGTCGATCGTTTCGGCGTCGACACCTTGCGATTGCAGTCCTTGGCGCGCAGAGAGCAACTCAAAGCGGCGACGGATCTCAGCGGTGTCGAGAATGGGGTCGATCGGCGCCAATCGCTTTAAATTGGCACTTACACGAGGTCTCGCAGCAGCTTCATGGTCCTCAACTTCGCTTTCGTCCGTCGCCTCCGACTCCTCCTTGACATCTTCGCGCTCTTGTGGAGCTTTCGCTCTGGTTGCAGCTCGACGGGTAGTCAGAAGCGGGCGCAGAGGGCCTCGTTCACGTTCATTAGCTGCCGCACTGGCACGCTCACGCATCGCGGCTCTCTCTTCGTCGTCGAACAGGACGCCCAAGAGACGGTCGTAGTAGACGTTGACGTCCTTCGAGGCGCAGTTGCCTCCTTCAGCTTTGGTCTGTACCCCGTTCTTCAGACGAGAGATCTGCGAGCGGATGGAGCTGATGGTGAGTCCGTAGATGCCGTTCGTCGCCATCTCCTCGCCCAGTTGCTCCAGCAGGTCGATCTTGCGCTTCGACGCGCGATACTCGTCCCCATTGCGCTCGAGCCAAGTCATCAACCGATCCATCGGACTTTGCTCGCCAGGAGAGGTAGGCTCCATCCATCGCAGCCGCGGAGTAGCGTGAGGAGTGGAGCGCGCAGGTCGTCGCATAGCTTCTTGGTCTTCTTTTCCTTCGCTTCGGTCTCACGCAGGCTTTCAAGTTTCAATAATTCTTCTTCCACCACGTTCTCGCGTTTGCCTTCGTCTCACATCAACGCCGTCTCCCTGGTTAGACTTCTTGAGATAGGATTGTGTGGAGTTTGTACAGCGCCTCGGCTGCTGTGGGGCGGAGTTTGCTGTCTACCGATACGCAAGCAAGTCCTAGATTCACCATCGACTGAAGCGCCCAAGGCGAGAACTCAACGTGGATTTTTCCAGCCGCTACCAATTGCAGAATCGCCGCGTCGGATTTATTCGTCTTCTTCCTTGCGTTGTCGTATGGTAGGCAATGCGTGTCCAACTCGGATAACACCACCCCGAACGAGAATATGTCGGCTTTGGCATCGTATTTCTCCCCCATCATAACTTCTGGAGCCATCCACAACGACGTCCCCACACCTGCGGTCATTGTCTCGTTGATCCGCTCGCGCGAGACGCCAAAGTCCGTGAGTTTTGCATCCAAATCTTCACTTAGCAAAATGTTCTTGGACTTCAAGTCGCGGTGGATCACGGGCAAGTCCAACGAATGCAAGTAGGTGAGCGCGTGGGCGACGTGAAGGGCGATCCTCACCTTCTCCTGGTCGAAGCCCTTGTGGTGCCCTTGAACATTGAGTTTATCGAGCAAAGCTCTTAGGTCACCGCCCTCCATGTACTCCAAGACACCACAAAGATCTGTCAAGGAGTCCCAGGCCACACCAACAAGTCGCACAATCCGTGGATGATCCAGCAGTGCGGTTCTCTTCACCTCGGCTAGGAACTCGTTGAGATGCCGGACGCTTCTTCGGTTTTCTTGCAGTAACATTTTGATCGCTACGAGTTGACCATTGTACAGTCCAGCGTAGACTTCTCCATAAGCTCCTCGACTGAGCAAATGCTGAACGACCACCTTCTCTCGAGGGATCCGCGCCGTGGCAATGACTTCATCGTCCCACAAACCCCCGAGACCGTGTGGTGCAATGTCTTGTGAGTTGGGGTCGCTAGACATCGTGGGCCGACCATTTGTAGCCGCGCGATAGTCGGCGTACGTGTCTTCGGTATCTTTTGAACTGGAAAGTCTTGAACGCCAGAAGACCACAGCAGCCACGAAGAAGACGAGAGCTACCGACCCGATGATGATACCGACGATGGCACCTGCAGTGAGCCCTGAATGCCCAGTTGAAGTTATTGATGTCGGCGACGGAGTGTCAATAACACCAAGCATACTCGCATCGGTATTAGCAACACTCGAGTTGCTACCACTTGAACTTGTACTTGTACTTTCACTTCCACTTGCACTTGCGCTGTTGCTGCTTGTGCTGGCGTCGTAGTTGGTGTAGAACTTGGTATTGCCTCCGTAACACGTGTGATTCAACAGTGTCGCCCTGTCGACGAAATACCGAGTGGCATTGCCGCCACACGCTCCATTATCGTACAGTTGATACAACGCGGAGCCATTCGTGAACAACGTAGCGCTGGACGACGAGTTCTCGGAAGCAAATTGACAGCCATTAGCCGTGGCCGTGGCGTTGATGGTGCTCAGCGTCTCGCAATCCTCACCCGTGTACGTCTCGACCATCAGAAATGGCTGCAGTACTCCGCCATTTCCATTGAAGATCTCGACTGAGTACGTGTACGGGTCGGTGATGCACTCGCTTTTGCTGTAGTACGTGTTCCCACCGTAGACTTCTGGCGTGCAGCTGGCGTCAGATACGCAGCTCGACACGGCAGTCACGCTCGTCTCGGTCGTCAAGGTCGACTCGGCCAAGCGCCGCGTCAAAATGCCTGCAGACTGGACGGCGGTCGGAGCGATGTACGCTGCGGCGGCGGCAGTGTCGTACGTGAAGTCCATGGTCACGATTTGAGGCGTGTTCATGCAGTTCTCATCAACGAAGTAACTCGTCGCCAGCAAGTCGACAGTCGCTGCTGCTCGCCCGAGCAGAACCGCAACGATAATAATTCCAAACATCTGCGCGTGAGCTCTGCGAGGCGAAATCTTCTGTGAGATTAGCTTACTGGGGACGCACCCATTTACCTGAACCCAAGACGCAGGGGTTGAGACCACCCACGCTTGAATTATTGACTCTTCATCTCAACGGCCACTGCTCACAACTTCCAGCTTACAACTTGATCACCATCTTGCCAATGTTCTGTTGCGCGTACAGGCGGTCAATGGCGTCGGGGATGCTCTCCAGGCCGCGGAACTCGGTGGGGTCGATGCCAGCCTTGAGCTTGCCGTCCTTAATGAGACCCAGCAGACGCTGCAGGTGCTCCGGGACGTGCTGGGCGTGGTGGAAGAGCAGGAACCCGCGCAGAGACGCCGAGCGGAGCTGCATCTTGCGGTTCTGCTGGTATCCGTACTGCGGGTCGGTGCCGGCGTCGCCGTGGTAGTGCGACACATTGCCGAAGACGATAATGCGACCGAAGATCGCAATGTTGTCGAGCACGGCCTTGAACATCTCCCCACCCACGCTCTCGAAGGCGAGGTTGATCCCCTCCGGATACTCCTTCTTCAGAACCTCGGTCAAGTTCTCCTTCTTGTAGTTGATGGGGCGGTCGACGCCCAGAGACTTGAGGTACTCGACCTTCTCGTCGGAGCTGCAGGCTCCAATAACGTGGTTGCCCGCCAGCTTGGCAAGCTGAACGACAAACTGGCCGGTCGCTCCTGCAGCCGCCGACACGAAGACCGTCTCATTGGACTTCATCTCGCCAGCCTTCTCCAGAGCGAGCGAAGCCGACACGCCGCAGACCGTGAGCGGGATCACCGAAGGCGACAGCTCCGGCGTCTTGACGATCTTGGCGGCCGGAACCTCCGTGTACTCAGCAAAAGCACCCAGATCTGCGCCAATAAAGCACAAAAATGTTAGTAAAACCCGATAAATCGTAATAAAATTGCGTACTCACGTTGGTAGGCGACGGTCTCGCCAACCCAGACGTCGGTCACGCCTTCCCCCACCGACTCAACGACGCCCACTGCATTCACAATCAACACATTGCAGACATTAGTTTACTTGCAGTATAGTACATGTACTTAGTTTGCAGTATGTTGCGGACCTCCTTCTAGCCCGCAGTTGATGGGGAGCGTGGTCCGGCCGTAGCCGCCGTTGGTGATGTTGATGTCCGTGGCGTTGATGCCCAGGAAGTGGTTCTTGACCACGACGTTGCCCGCCGAGGACTTGGGCAGCTCCTGGTCCACGACGATCTTGGTGGCCTTGCAGAAGTTCGTGGACCACGTGTGCACTTGCACGCGGCGGAAGGACGGCATCTTTAAGCTCTGTAGCTCTTGCTCTCTTCGACCTGCGCGCTTGCGTGTCAATTGAGAACTGACGAGCGATCCGAAATGATGTATGCGACGTGTGAGACCCGGGTCGGGATTACGAATCAGAATAGACTGTATTTCAGTATTACATGCAAACAGGTTTGGCCCGCTAAGCGTGACTAGCAAAATGTAGCCATTTGATTGGCACTTCAAGTTGGACGATCTCAATCCTGCGGCTACAGGCGAACGATGAGTTTGCCAATGTTTTGCTGCGCGTACAGCCGGTCGAGAGCTTTGGGGATGCTCTCGAAGCCCTGGAAGACGGTCGGGTCGATGCCGGCCTTGAGTTTGCCCTCCTCGACGAGCTTCAGAAGACGCTTGAGGTGTTCCGGCTCGTCCTTCGGGTGGTGGCGCCGCTGGAAGCCACGCAGAGACGCCGAGCGGAGCTGCATCTTTCGGTTCTGCTGGTAGCCGAACTGTGGATCGGTGCCGGCGTCCCCATGGTAGTGAGAGCAGTTGCCGAAGACTATAATGCGACCGAAGATGGCGATGTTGTCCAGCACCGCCTTGAACATGTCGCCGCCCACTCCTTCAAATGCGAGGTCGATGTCATTCGGGTATTCCTCCTTGAGGACGGCGTTGAGGTCCTCCTTCTTGTAGTTGATGGGGCGGTCGACGCCCAGAGACTTGAGGTACTCGACCTTTTCATCCGAGCTGCACGCGCCGATGACGTGGTTGCCTGCGAGCCTTGCCAGCTGCACGGCGAATTGGCCCGTAGCTCCCGCTGCAGCAGACACGAAGACCGTCTCGTTGGACTTCATCTCGCCAGCCTTGTCCAGGGCGAGGGAAGCTGACACGCCACAGACCGTGAGGGGGACAAGTGCAGGGGACAGCTCCGGTGACTTGATGATCTTCGAGGCGGGGACCTCCAGGTACTCCGAGAAGGCTCCGATGTCTGGGTAAAGGAAGCTATTGGTGAGCATCACAGCGTATGTATCTGTTTCAAAGTAGACGATAGACTTACTCGAGTAGGCGACGTTGTCCCCGACCTTGATGTCCTCGACGCCTTCACCCACTTCAACGACGACTCCAGCTATCAAGGCAAAGCAAATGGCGTCAATATGAGCAGCAAAGTTGTGGATTTCATATAGCTACTGACCTGCTTCGAGTCCGCACTTCACAGGAAGCGTAGTGCGTCCGTAGCCGCCGTTGGTGATGTTTACATCCGTCGCGTTGATGCCCAAGAAGCGGTTCTCCACGACCACGTTACCAGGGCCGGCAGTGGGCAGCTCGGGCTCCTCGACAATCTCAGTCGCCTTCAGAAAGTCCGTGGAGTACGTGTGCACTTGGATGCGGCGGTAGGAAGGCATCGTGATTCTTGTGGGCTGCTTGTCAATCGGAAAGTGAGCTCGCGGTCTGTTAAACGCGAGCTCGGCTGCCACTTCTGACGCGAAGAAGGCCTCCGATCTGGTTGGCACTTCAACGTGATGCATTATTACGTGTTCATCCCCATGTGACGAATTCAAGAGTGCGCCTTTGATTCGGTGAGACCGTGTCCTTGAAGACATTTCGCAAGTCGAAAGAGCTTGGATTGGAGGACATCAAAGATTCATTACTTTACTCTGCATGAGACTGACAAGTTTATCTGCGGCGCGACCTGGTGCTCTTGGGCTTGCAATTCGAATCGCTTTTGTGGACCGATGGTAGAACCGTGTCCGCTTCACCTGCTACGGAACTGGTGTCGGTCTCTGTTTCAAGTGCAACATCATCGACAGAGCGAACTGAGCCTGCAGACGAGGTCGAATTCGAGAACGAAGACGCCGTGGGGGTTGCGATTTCACCGTCAACAGGGTTGTTGCCCGGCAGCTTCGTCACCATCGTGATGTCCTCCACGATCTCTGGTTTCGTAGTGCATCGAGCCTCGGGGGCTTTATCACTGAACGAGGCGGAAAGCGGAGCGCACTCGCCGGCGTTAAAGTAGTTCTTGTCGGCACACTGGTCCACCGCAGCTTGGAGAACGTCAACGTCCCATCCGTTGAGGAAGTCGCCGTGGAAGCTGAAGCCCGTGCGATCGCCGTTGGCCAACACGAACGGATGCTGGTCGCCGTCCCATTCATCGTCGTACTGAGCGACATTGTAGAACGCCTCGTAGAAGATCTTGATCATCTTCTTCCAGCCATCGGGGCAGCGTCCGCCGTCCAGCCCCGTAGCGTACGCCACATGCGACTTGTGGTCGTGCGAGTCGAGGTTCTTGCCGTCCCAGCACATCGGAAAGTTCACCTGGCCGCGAAGTCCGTTCGGACATTTAAAGTTTGGGATGCCTCGCTGCTCTGGGTGGGGGTTGTCGTAGTCGAGGCACACCCACGTGATAGCCTTCTCCTCTATAGAGTCGCCCTTCTCACGCAGCTTCGGGTTACCCGCAAGCATTTTGAGACCGTCAGGGAACGCGATGACCTACTCGTCGCCCGTCGGACGCGGCTCGTTGTAGACGATCTGGTGGCTCTCAACGAGACCGTAGCCTGAGCCATTCTTGAACTTGACGTAGAGCTGCGGAACCCAGTACGCGCTGAGATCGGCACCGATCGGACACGACGTGCATGTGGATGCCTTCATTGCAGCACCATCAGCGTTCATGCTGAATCCGTTTCCTCCGCTGATGGCGTGCAGGTGACCAGAGGCTTCACCGGGGCTAACGATCGGGTCGACGCGATCCACCACGAGGTTGTTGAAGCAGTCGAAGCGAAACATGGCCAGAGTTGTTGGCATCAATGCAGCGGTGGCCGCCAGGGCTGCCGTTGCTAAAGTTGAAATCTTCATGGCTCTGCGTCGAGGTGCAGCTGAGTGTGCAATTTTACGAGTGAGCCGTCGAACGAAGGCTCACGATCGAAAAGGGTGCCGGTAGCCTTCCCGTGCTGCACAGAACTTGCGCTCAACTTCATTTGGCAGAAATTACCATCGGGATGCCCCCTGCTGTTCGTCCCCATACCGCTGGATTGTAGCGCTTCACCAAGTGGCATCGGCCCGCAACCGCAGCTGTGTTTGCCGTTCGAAGAGCAAGTCGTTGCAGCGCCCTACGTTGGCGGAGATGCGTGTTGGTTCTCATACTTCGTGGCCATCACGAGACTGTCGATGGCAAAATTGGAAGGACTTCCGTACTGTGAGCAGCCTAGAAGCAATGTTAGACCCAGCGTTAACCACACGTTGGTAGCTACGTCAGTCTGATCACATCCGCCGCAACCCCGTGCAGTCTGCTTTTCGAGATCGCCATAAGTCGTGTGAGCAGGGCGCTTATCATCTGCTTCAGGAACAGTTTTCTTCATGGAGAAACACCTCGTTTTCAAAGTCCGATCAATTGTGTCCACTGCCAGTTTTCTGGTTAACACGCGTGTTAAGCACGCACAGGCAGTCTCGCAGAAAAAATATCGATGCAATGGACCCTTGCGTGCCTTCAGTTGAACTGAATCAGTTCTGTGGCCGACGCGCACAAGATACACGGCAGGCAGCAGCAAAAGATTTTTTTCTGAACGCTCGCACCATCGGATTCATCAAGCAAACTCTAGTAAGAGCTCATAAAATCTATTGTAGTCGAAGCTCTGTGAATCGCAGAGATCGATGATCGATTGGGGCTATCAGTCAGTCACACTATGCACTAAGCTCGCTATGACTTATAGTGAGCGTCGGTCGGTCGGTATCTTGGCTACTTCAACTTTGACCATAGTAAACCCAAGACATTCAAACCCTCCTGTATCCAAAGAACTGGCCGCAAACATGGGCAACGCTCTTGACACGCTGCACTGGCCCGTCGTGCGTCTGCTCGTGAGGAATTGCCTCAGTCCGATACCTGCCGCGCCAACCACAGTCAGATGCGCCTGTGGAGTTTGCTGTACGCGATCTCGCTGCTCGTGTCGAGCGTGGCGTCCTGCTCCATCGCTGCGGAGACGTACCGCCACGCAGAGCTGCGCCAATCCGCCGTACGGTTCATCTTCTTCTGCTTTTTCTTCTACTCGTGGCTCTGGTCGCTCTTCCGCGGCGCCTTCTACCTGGACGCTTTCTTGTCCGCGCAGACTGAAGACGCCACCGACTACAACGACGTCTTGGGGATGCTGGGCGTCGCCCAGACGTCCAACATGACGTCGGTTTTGCTCTCATGTACGGCAGTTCTAGGGGACACGGCGCTGCTTGCGTGCTCGCTTTGGATGCTGCCAATGACAGCGGAGCTTTCGAGACTCGCACGTAAGAACATGGACCGAGGACCGAAGGGAGAGCGCGAAGCTGCGAGCTGGTACAGCAAGTGGATCCACATATTCACCGTCATCTTCTTGGTCTGCGAGGCAGCGTACACCATCTACAACAGGGGTTTCAACAACCGATCGTATCGGATCCTTATCAGCGGCAACATGCTGCAAGGCATCACATTGGTCTACGTGGTTTACGTCCTCATCAGTCTCAAGTGCAGTGGACGCAACTACGAGACCATGGACGGCTCTATCGTTCTGTCGCCGCTGTATAAGCGCATCAAGGGGATCATGTACGTACGCTCAATATTAATGAGAAATCGATAGATAGATAGATAAACTGACTTGATCTTGTGTTCATTTGTGTGTTGACAGGATCGTGTACATGGCGTTCTCGTTCCAGTATCAGATCATCTCGTTGATCTTACTCTACAGCCACTTTGAGGTGCGGATGCCGCCAGTGCTCATCGGTGTGAGTACGCTGCTGTTCAACAACTCAGGCACAGCACTGTCCATTGTGATGGGGTGCAGCCAGGAGTGTTTCTTCCGGTCATTCCGCAAGTACGTCCCTGAAGAGTACGTGGAAGCGTTCTACATGTCGGACCCCGCACTTGCAATGGCGAACGCAGCTGCTGGCTACAGTCCGCCGATGGAAAACCCTGTGTTCGTCTTCACGGACGTCGAGGCCTCTACGCAGTTGTGGGGCTTTGAGGACGGCGCCATTATGCGTCGAGCGAACGAGATCCACGAGGATATTATCCGAGGGTCATTGGCACAGTTCCGTGGGTATGATATCACCACGGCCGGAGACGCCTTCCAATTAGCCTTCTTCACCATCAAAGAGGCGGTCGAGTATTGTTTCCAGGTCCAGATGAAGTTACTCAGTGCTCACTGGCCTAAGAAGCTACACAACCTCGTACCAGCCATTACGCGCAAGAAGACGAAGACCAAGCGGCTTGTGTTTAGTGGTTTACGTGTTCGGATGGGGATCCACGACGCACAAGAGTCGGAAGGTTCCCTAGTGAAGGACATCCATCCTGTCACGGGTAAAGTCACGTATACTGGCTTGTCGGAGGTTATTGCGAATGAGATCGGCGACGTTGGTGCTGGTGGACAGATCTGCGTGACTCGCCGAGTTGCAGAGTGGTTATCTGTGAACAGTGCCTCAATCGGGCATACCTTTCACGTTGATCGCATGGGAGAACACCCGATCCCGCAGTTGAATATGACCGTGGAGGTGTTTGAAATCACCCCACACGGCCTGGAAGCACGCAAAAAGACATTCGACAAGCGCCGAGCAGCTCAATTGGAGTCCATCAAGGTCGTAAACGAATAATTGTCGGATCAACGCTAGGTTGTGCATTTTGTGGGCATTCATCGCGTTACAGTCCGTTAGCCTTCAGGAAGTCCACGACTTCGTCGCCTGATGGCAGACTCGGTAGCGCTCCAGGACGCTGGACACACAAAGCACTCGCAGCAGAGGCTCGGACCATGCAATCCTGGATCGAGCGGCCTTCAGCGAACGCAACAGCAAAGGCACCACGGTAGCAGTCTCCTGCTCCAGTGGTATCCACCACGTTGTCGACCTTGAAGGTTCTTTGGCGCACAACTTCCGTGCCGTCAACGGGAACATACACCGATCCATCCGCGCCGAGAGTGACGAGAACATCCTTCGCACCCTGTTCCTGCAGGAACCGAGCAGCTTCAATCGCGTCGTCGATGTCGTTCACCTCACGCGTCGTTAGCCGCGCCAGCTCCGTTTCGTTCGGACACACGAAGGTCAGCAGTGGAAGGACATCCGCCGGAATCGGGTAGTCGTCGCCTCCAGTGTCCCACATGACAGGCACGTGGGTCTCCGCTGCAGCCTTCGCGACCAGAGCGTTCACACGCACGGGGATTTCACACTGGACAAGCACAAAGGCGGTGGTCTTGATAGCGTCGGTCAGACCGGTGGGGAGCTCGTTGGACCACGCGGAGTTGGCGCCACTCACGATGACGATGGAGTTGTCACCGTCGGGGTACACGAACACGAAGGCGAGGCCCGACGAGCACTTTGCTTCAGTGCACAGCGAAGTGTCCACACCGACGGATTGCAGCGTCTCCTTGATCATTTTGCCGTGGCTGTCGTTGCCGAACTGGCAAGCCATCTTGGCCGTCAGCGTGGGGTGGTCCGCTCCGATGAGCTTGGCGATCGTAGCAGCTTGGTTGTCGCCCTTGCCGCCAGGATAAACGTTACCCGTGTCCGACTTGCTAGCAGATACCGTCTCACCACGTGCTGGCATACGGTCGACCTCCACCACGATGTCAGCTCCTACAGAGCCGACGACGAGAATGTGTCGGCGAGTCTGCGTCATGGCCGCGCGGTTGTTGCCGAGTCTTCCGAGTGTCGAGAGTGAGGTGCAGTGAGCTATTGCTCGACAAACTTGGAATGAAAAGGGTCAAGGCTGGTGAATATGCTTCGCTTCAAGGAGGGCTCTCAGCAGCAACTCAATTGAAGTTCAATGATGCTGTCACGCATCAGGGTCCGCACGAGCTTGCGTGGGGCTTGACTTCAATGCAAACAAAAGGAGCGTGAAAATACCTCGGACTGACCGCAATCCACGCATTTCTACTTGGTTGCAGCAGAACGGAAAGCTGCTTAGATGATTGAACTGCAAGTACAAGTACATACAGCAATGTGTGAGTCATCATGAATTGAAAAAGTCGCTGTACGTGCGCGCATATATTCAACACAGTTCATACATCATACGGATACCTCCTTCTAGCCCTCTCGCCTACAGGCCGTTCTCCTTAAGGAACGCCACGACCTCGTCGCCCAACGGCAGACTGGGCAACGCACCAGCACGCTGCACGCAGAGTGCACTAGCCGCAGCGGCGCGAGCCATGCAGTCCAGCACCTCGCGGCCCTCGGCGTACGCAACGGCGAACGCGCCACGGTAGCAGTCTCCCGCGCCCGTGGTGTCGACCACCTTGTCTACCTTGAAGCACTTCTGGTGCACCAGCTCCGAGCCGTCGGCCGGGACGAACACGGATCCGTCCGATCCCAGCGTCACCAGCACGTTCTTGGCACCCTGCTCCTGCAGGAACCTGGCGGCGGCCACGGCGTCGTCAGTGCTCTTCACCTCGCGCTTGGTAAGGCGCGCCAGCTCCGTCTCGTTGGGGCACACGAACGTCAGCAGCGGCAGCAGGTCGGCGGGGATCGGGGTGTCGTCGCCTCCCGTGTCCCACATGACCGGCACGTTGGTCTCCGCGGCCGTCTTGGCCACCAGCGCATTGATGCGCTCGGGGATCTCGCACTGCAGCAGCACGATGGCCGCCGACTTGATGGCGTCCGTGAGCGCGGCCGGCAGTTCGTCGGGCCACGCGCGGTTGGCGCCGCCCACGATCACGATCGAGTTGTCGCCGTCCGGGTACACGAATACGAAGGCCTGGCCCGAGGGGCAGGCCGGGTGGCCGGCCAGCGCCGTGTCCACGCCGGCGCCCTGCAGCGCCTTCTGGAGCGCGTCGCCGTGCGTGTCGTTGCCGAACTGGCCGGCGAACCTGGCCGACAGCGTCGGGTGGTCGGCGCCGATGATCTTGCCGGCCGCCGCCGCCTGGTTGCTGCCCTTGCCGCCCGGGAAGAAGTTGCCCGTGTCGGGCTTGGACGCCGACAGCGTCTCGCCGCGCACCGGCAGGCGGCTGATCTCCACGACGATGTCGGCGTTCACGGAGCCGATGACCAGCACGTGCTTGCGGCTCTGCGTCATCCTGCGCTTGGACTTGGCTTGACTTGGTCTCTAGCTGGCAAATTGAACTATGGCGAGCTTGACTCACGCCACCTGCGAGCTGTGGTTGAGGTCAAGCTTGCACAGGGGTACAGTACGTGTTTGTCTGGGTTACTGTATTAACATGGTACAGTGTACCCGTGGTACCGTGATGTTGCTTCAGTTTTCGTTCCCAACTTCAAGTAGTGTGTACCACATGATTTCGTGTCTCGCCACACCATGGCTACACTTCTCAATCATGGCGCCGCCGACCTTCAAGCCGGCGCTGGTGGAGCAGCTCTTCCAGGCTGCGTGGAGGGCCAACGCCGCGAGCGCGGCCGAGACCGTAGCCAGTGACAGCAGCGACGAGGAGGAACTGTTCGACTCTGCGCCGCTGGTGAGCGCGGCAGCGGCTGCCGCGCGCGTGCGCAAGATCCACGCGGACGCCGTGAAGCTCAGCGCCGAGATGCTGCGGCTGTTCGTGGTGGAGGCCTTCCGCCGCGCGCAGATGGAGGCCATGGTGGACGACAGCGAGCAGGTGGAGCCGCAGCACATCGAACAGATCCTGGCACAGCTGCTGCTGGACTTCTAGGCGGGCGCGGCGAGGCGGCGGAAGCGCGTCATGACGACGAGAAGGTGGCTCTGCTGGCGCTTGAACAAGGCGTCGGCCAGGAAGCTGCTGTGACGTAGGCGCTCTTGGTCTAACAAGCCAACGGATTCGTCTGAGACTGCCGCAAGCTTGGCGAGCGACTGGTGGAGCTGCTGCAGACGCGTGAGACGCTGAAGAAGGAGAGCGAGTTGGTTAGATGAAGGAAGCTGAAGCAGAGAGAAGAGCGTGTGGGGTTTACCTGCTGGATCATGTCGTAGAGGAAGCGCCCGTTGGACGAGAGCTCGGACACGGGGTCTTCTGTTGGGTCGAGGGTACCAGGAGTTTTATTGTCCGATAGCTGTACTGCTTGCAGACGGATGCACTCGTTGGCGTTGTGGATTTTCTGCTGGAGCATGCAGTCGACGAGGAACTATCGATGGCAATTACAGTGGCGTGAGCACGAGATAATCGTGCTGTTTTGGGAAGAAAGGAGGCTACCAACCTGTGCAGCTCCGAAGCGAGCGACGAGGACGTCATCTTCAGCGCTTTGTAGAAGTCCTTCGAGCTGGTCGCTGGCCTGTGCGATCTGTTCATCGCACTGTTGACAAGAATATTTAGCAGATGGTTCTGTTGGCAGCACGAAAGCTCGTTTTACCTTGACAATGGCGATTTCAAAGAAGCTGTGCAAGTCTTTCTCCCACTGCGTTTTAGCGGCGGCCTTGATACATGTCAACGCTCGTGTTAGTCCAGTCCAAGTAATAGACCTACATGGTAAAAACATTCGATTACAGTAACAAACCTTTTCAAGAACTTCTGCACGTTGTTGCCGCTTGAGTTTTTCCAACTCTTGGTCCTTCTCTTCGATCACTTCCATTAGCTTCTGCAGTTGGGTAGCATGATCTTCCCGCCGTGAAGACTGCACTTGTTCGTGCTGGCTCGTAAGGCGTTCGGTCGTCTGCTGAATGTACTGTTCAGCTTGCATCTTCAACTTCACGTGATACTGCTCAAGATGAGTGACCTCACTCCACTTTCGCCACGACCGCAGAACAAGCTTGGAAGCACGACGAAGGAACACCCTCCGCAGCTTTTGCTGCTGCTTTTTGTGCTGATCAGCGATCGCTCTCCACCTACGCAAAATTTGGACTAGCAAGGGCTGGACACTTCTGTGGTGGTAATGACGTTCCGATATGCGTTCAAGGTGAACGTCGAGTATGTGCTGCTCGCGACGCTGTAGTTCGAGCAAGCGGTTCTGTGTCGTGTGCAGACGTGCCACTCGTTCCCATCGTCGAAATGCAACGTGCCTCGTTAGCAGCGCTTTCTTGACAACAAGCCCACGTAAAAGCTTTGACCGCTGTGCCATCGATAAATGATGCTGATAGAGAGCCGTCCAGCATTTACGAACTAGTCGGCTTTCACATCGCTGCTGGAACGCTTCCAGTCGACAGATAATCACTTGGCTACTCAAAGTCGCTACATCTCGCCAAAGATGGAAAATGTGGCCACGACGCAGTTTACCGAGTGCTGCGCTAACCTCTTGAAGCTTTCGGGCTTTGCGCTCGCGGTTCTGACTCTGTATTCGGAGGCCTCGTTGCCAGCGAACAAACGTTTGACTCTTAATTTCATTCCGCTTCAATCTGATGGTCTGGTTGATAAGTTTTTCATGTAGTGCCGTTTTCGCCGCATCTTGTCGCTCCACCTTGACCGGACGTGAATCTGAGCGGGTGAGATCATTGAGTCCAAGCGACATCGCCTTCGCGAAGAAGTCGCGAGCTTTGGGCGGGTTGGAGCTCTGACGCTGTTGTTGAGGACCACTAACTTCAGAAACTGGCAAACTTTCAAGCGAATGATCCGGTAGTTCTTCGGGTTCTTCATCTAGTCTCCCAGAAGCCGGTAGGGGTCCGGTGCTACCTTGCTCTGAGTGCTCTGTTTGAATCGAGGCCGACAGGCTCGCTAGACGATGGTTCGCTGGAGGGCTAGCGGGCTTTTCCATCATGGCTGGCAGGTCATCATCTTCTTCCTCGTCGTCGTCTTCGTCTTCATTCTCATCGACATCTACCGCGTCCAAAGAGCTCAAGACGCTCGTACGGATAGGCTGCTTGGTGTTGTCGCCTTTCCAGCGTGATTTACTGCTTCTCACGCTCTTCGCTGTAGGTGACAAGTAGCTGTCTTGAAAGTCCATGTCTCCATTGAGTACCTATGAAACACAGCACATTCAAGTGCACAGAGAAGTTTAACAAATGAATCCTCATAGCACTGCACTTTCACGACCCTCCTTACATCGTTGACTTCGCGGATTCGCTGGGAAAGTTTCAGCTTCTCCACCTCCACCAAATTTCGTGTTTCCCTTGACTGCCGCACGCTGCTTGAAGCACTATCACCGCGCCTAGAATCACGTTGCTGCGAGCCAGCCACGGATGATTGTCTGGAGAGAGCTGTCGATCCGCTTCGGCGCTGCTTTAATTTGCGCTCAACGTAGTCGCTAAGCAACGAATCCGTTGACGCCTCTAGCAAGAACTTACTCAACTGGTCCTTAGACTTCGATGGTGACGGCGCGGAGCTTTCAACTGAAGAAACACTGCGGCGGTTCCGTTGATTGGTCTGAATGGAGGCCATGACGGATGCATTGGGGGTCGTTGCCTTGCGGTCTCCTCGTAGAGTGTCCAAAGCCCTTCGAAATGCTCGATTGGCACTAGCATCGTGTGAGTACTCAGTTTCTATCGACTGAGCAGTAGACATCGCGGTCATCTGTGGGTGCGGTGTCAGCTCAAACAAGAACACGTTGCGTGGGTGTCCAAAGGCCACACGGTCGCCATGCACCACCGTCGCTCCTTCTCGGGGCACAACAACGTCGTTCACGTAGCAGACTCCGGCCTCTGAAGTCGAGAACGGCACCAGCTTCGCCGACGCCTTGTCAGACGCCAGGTTCAGTAGCGCATGGAGATCCAAGACGTTGTCACCTGTAACCACCACGTCGCACGTTGCCGCAGCCGAGCCGATGAGGGTCTTCGAGCTGCGCAGCTCCAGGCTGCTGTCCACCACATCCAGCGACCGTAGGAACGGCATCCGAGGCTAGCTTATTGTGGGCTGCGACTGTTGGTCTGTGACTCGTGGCTGTTGGCTGTTGCTAGAGTACCGAACCGACGACACACACACACACAACACCTCAAAGAGCACACGACACAAGACGACGCACGAACTATCGAAGACCATCGGAAGAGGAGCTTGTACATTTCACGGGAGCAAAAGCCGCAGACCTGCACTTCTATTCCCTGTCATTATTCCCAACTCGAAAGTTTCCCACAGACCGAAGAGCGGCTGACGACACCTGCAACTCCGCGCGCTTAAGCCTTGATGCGACGGCTGCGGATGGCCTTCTTCTGAAGCACACCTGTTCAACAACAATAATAACCTCGTCAGCACGACGCTCTCCTTGACCCTGTGAAGAACCTGTATCTGTAAGCCTGTGTGTGACGCACCCTTCTCGACCTTGGCGACCGTGGACAGACGCGACCACTTGGCCAGGGCGGCCTTCTTCAGGTCGCGGCGGTAGTAGTTGCGCGAGATGTTGGCGCGGATGGTGTTGGCACCACCGCGGGCGCCCTTGCGGAGGGGCACGGCGTTCACGGCCTTGACGGGCTTCTTGGCGGCCTTCTCGATCTTGGTCGAGAGGGTCACCTTCTTGTCCGCGATCGAGACGTCCACGGCCTTGGTGGCGGCCAGGCCCGAGTACTTGCGGCAGTTGCGGTTGAGCAGGTTGAACTTCTCGCGCGCGAACTCGTTGCCGTTGCGCTTCACGAGGAAGGACGACGTGTTCTTGGTCAGCAGCCAGGTAAGGGTGTCGCTCGACATCTAGAGGGCGATTACGCATTCATTTTATAGTTTTTCACGTTAGCAACCTGAATGTAGTGCGGTGATTATTGCCTTCCGGGCCCATTTTGCAGAGCGGACGGAGGCCGCACCTTTTCCGCTTCTTCGATGGAAATAATGGGATGGCGGAGCCCGATGAAGCGCGGCAGGCCCAGCGAGTCGCTCGACCAATCGATTCGCCCAAGCTCCCGTCAAAAGCTGGCGCCGACTTTTTACACGCGCTGAAGCGTAATTACGTCGACATATTTTCAGCGAATCCACGGCGATGATACAACAATAATCACGTCGATTGGTGGAAATTCTGCGTGGGCCTGTCAAATGTCATGAAAGCTTTATAACATGCTGTTGGGCAGTATTGAAAACGCCACATACCTGTGCGGTCGAAAATGATGCGCGGCGGGATCTCCCAGCGGTGCGTGCTGCATGGATATCTCCGGCTTCGCTGCACCCCAGCGACTCATTCTTATATGTGTGTGACCCTACAGGTCGCGCGCATTTGCGGCCAAGTCGGCGTGGCGCGGCGTGACCTCGCGCAGCGTCAGCGACTGGTGCAGCAAGACGCTGCTGGAGGCCTCGGAAGCGCTGGATCGCGGCGACGTGTCGGCCGTGCAGCTGACGGAGGCGTGCATCCAGCAGGTGGAGAAGACGCGCGCGTTCAACATGTTCGTGGCCACGGACTTTGATCGCGCGCTGGACCTCGCGCGCGCGTCGGACGAGCGTCGAGCAGCCGGCAAGGCCCGCGGACTGCTGGACGGCATCCCCGTGGCCTTCAAGGACATCTTCTGCACGAAGAACTTGACCACCACTGCTGGATCCAAGGTGCTAGAGGGCTTCGTGCCTCCCTACGAGTCCACGGCCACGCAGAGGCTGCTGGACCAGGGCGCCGTGCCGCTGGGCAAGCTCAACATGGACGAGTTCGCCATGGGCTCCGCCACGCTCTACTCCAAGTTCGGCGCTACCATCAACCCGTGGTCGAAGGATCTGGGCGACGGCGCGGTGGTGGCAGGCGGCAGTTCAGGTGGCAGTGCGGCGGCCGTGGCGTCTGGATGCTGTTTTGCGGCACTGGGGTCGGATACGGGAGGTTCCGTCCGTCAGGTGGGTGACATTTGAGAGGGTGGAGGGATGGAGGATGAAGAGCTGATAAGGTTTGATTATTGTGTGTTCGTTGTAGCCCGCTGCGTACTGCGGCATTGTGGGTCTGAAGCCGTCTTACGGCCGGGTGTCCCGTCATGGCATGATTTCGTACGCGAGCTCGCTGGATACGCCGGGCATTTTCGCCAGATCGGTTGGGTGAGTGAGGTGGTACTGGCGCTTGATGCGCTTTAGTGGTCAAGAGCTGATTGTGTATTGTGTCACGGTGCAGTGATGCTGCTGTTGTGCTGAAGGCGATTGCGGGGCCTGATCACATGGACTCGACCTGCATGACTGACGCGTTGCCTGAAGCTTGGGTAGGTTTGGCACCACTGCCCACATTTTTCTGAAGTTGCATTAAGTGCTGAGTGTTTATTTGTATTTTTATTGCTGCCTGCAGTGCTCCAACACAGTTGAGGCCTCGCAGCAATCCAAGAATGTGGATCTGACGGGCGTTCGTGTCGGCGTCCCTGCTGAGTACTTCGTGGAAGAGCTGCCGAAGGAAATTCTGAGCGTCTGGGATAAGGGCGTCGCGTGGCTTCGTGAAGCAGGAGCGCAGGTCGTCAGTGTGTCGCTTCCGACGACGAAGTTGTGCATCCCTGCGTACTACATCCTAGCTTGCGCCGAAGCATCCTCCAACTTGTCTCGCTATGACGGTGTTCGCTACGGATACAGGTAAATGGATCCGAAAATATTGTGTGTCTCGACAGGAATGCACTCATTAACGGATGGTTTTGGTTATTACTAGGGCGAAGGACATTGCGTTGGAGGCGCAAGAAGACCAGTCCGGTGCTCTCCATGATCTGTACTGCAGAACACGTTCTGAGGGCTTTGGAGAAGAAGTGCAGGTTGGAATTACGAGACATTGGCGCCTGCTGGAAGTGACCTAACGTTTTTGTTGATGTTTTTTGGTCCCAGCGTCGTATCCTTTCGGGCACTTTCGTGCTATCCGCCGGTGCGATGAGCGATTACTACGAGCGCGGCGTGGTTTTGCGCCAACGCATTCGCCAAGACTTCCAGCGGGTGTTCGAAGAGCAAGATGTCGACGTCTTGTTGACCCCGACGACGCCTTCGGGTCCGTTCCCCGTCCACAACAAGAAGGCCAAGGAGGACCCCGTGAGCATGTACCTGAACGACGTCATGACTGTGCCCGCGAACATGGCCGGCGTGCCTTCCATTTCCGTTCCCGCGGCTCTAACGACCGACGGCGACTACCCGCTTGGCCTGCAGCTCATGGGAGCTCGCAAGACCGAGGAGCGAATGTTGCAGGTGGCCAACGCGCTCGAGCAACGTGCCAGCTTCGGCGATCTCGTTCCGGAGCGCGTGTATGCAACTGAAAGATAAGAGCCGTGAGTTCGTTCGAGTGATAAGAGTTTCTAGCAGTTCAATCAAGGCAACCGATAAAACAATGGTAATTCCTTGTTTTTCTGGCTGCCGCTGTAGGTGAGCAAGCCCTTTAACTAAGCTTAACGTTAGTTAACTTCGTGCTTGCTACGCTGATACCATCAAACCTATCCGGATGTTATTGTGGAAACCGATTAGATTGTCCGAGCGGATTAGCTGATAAAGCAGCGTTCATGAGAGATTTGACTGGTACTAAATCGGGGATCCTTATAATTGCATATGTCATCGGTAAGGGTATAAATCAGTGTAGCGTTAGTAAAATAGGGATTGCCTCATTACCCGCCAGCAATACGCGGAACGACCACTTACCACCACGAGCTGACTGTTTCGCGCTCCTACTAACGAGCAATAGCATCGCGTGTATTAAATACTTCTCTGTGAGCAGTCGACGTGTACTGCTATCTATTTATCAAGTTGTGAAGCCATATATTTGCGCTGTCATTTCTCGTCAGCATTAGCGTTTGTCGGTTTTACCTTAAATCCGCCGCCGAATGCCGAGTGGGTGTCGGACATTCGGGCTGATTAGCATGCAAATCAGTCGTCCAGAGCTTTGTAAGCCACTGAGCAGCTAAATCAGCTTGCCACATGGCGTTGCAGGCACAACAGACTGCTCTGTCAAATCAGAGTGCAAAGCTTAGGCTGTCGATCTAATTAGGAGGTCGGATTTAGTAAATCCGACCCGATTAAGCTTAATCATCTGCTTAACCAACCGATTTATATTCCAATTGGACAATCTAATCGGTTCCCACAATATATGAAGCGCTCCATAGGATCTCTCGGTTAGGTACGACTGCTTCTAAGCCATTCGCATTGAGTCATTCATTTCCTGCTTGACCTGGGCGAGCAGAGTACAGTGCCTACCGGTCGGTACCTTACCGTGTGGACACAGCGATGGCGACGGCGCTGACGACGATGGAGGGCGAGATGGTGCTGCTCGCCATGCTGCCGCGGGACGACCGCGTGATGCTGGTGCAGACGCCGCGCCTGCGCACGATCGCGAACCTGGAGGACTTCATCGTGGACGAGTTTGCGCGCGTGTTCCCGCACCTGCCGGCGCTGAGCCGCGACCTGCGCATCCAGAAGTGCGTGTCGCTCGAGCTGGTGGTGGACCGCCGCGCACACGCCAAGGTACGCCAGCAGTCGCCGCACTGCTTCGTGGACCTGGCCAAGAACGTGCAGGCCGGCAACGTGTTCACGAACATGGAGCAGATCTACGTCGTGATGAACGAGGCTGCTCCCTCCAAGCACAAGGCAAAGGCGCTGCAGACGCAGACGCAACAGCCGAAGCAGATCGCGGCCGGAGCTCCCAGCGACAAGACGAGCGAGATGGTTAATCTCTACTACGGCGCGGAGGCGAAGACTGCCACTCCGACCAAGAATTCCTCTGCTGCGGCAGCTCCGGACGCTAAGAAGAAGAAGAAGGACGTCGAGAAGCAGACGAAGAAGAGTGAGACGGAAAAGAAGACGGCCACGAAGAAGCAGGTTGCGGACAAGGCCAACCACGACACCAAGAAAACTGCTGCGAAGGAGAAATCCGACGCGAAAAAAGCTGCTGCCAAGGTGAAGCACGACGCGAAGAAGGCTGTTGTTAAGGCTACTAGTGATGCGAAGAAGCTGGCCGAGAAGAAGGAGTCCTCGAAGACGGACGCGACGAAGGTGAACGCCGACGCTACGCAGCCCACTGTCGTAGCGGAGAAGGCACCGACGCCTGCCGCCGCCACTGAGAACGCTGGTGTCGAGAAGCCCGCTGCGGCCAAGGAGGCACCTGCTAAGAAAACGACGAAGAAGGCCGCTACGAAGGAGAATACTGAAGTGAAGACCCCCGCCGAGGCAAAGGAGAAGCCCGCAAAAAAGGTGTTGAAGAAGGCGACGAAGGAGGAAGCTGCCACCAAGACGCCCGCTGCCGCAAAGGTGGAGCCTGTGAAAAAGACTGCTAAGAAGGCCGCCCCGAAGGTCACTACGAAGGAGGACGCCGACACTAAGACGCCTGCAGCGGCAAAAGAGGAGCCTGTGAAAAAGGCTCCGAAGAAGGCTGCCCCGAAGAAAAGCGAGAACGCCCTCCTCATGCAGATGCGGGCGGCCAAGCACAGTGCTGCCGAGTCGGGTGCTGCGTTGGTTGTGGAATCTCTTAAGAATGCTGGAGCCAATGCTGCGGCAAAGACGACTCAGCCTAAAAGCGAGAAGACACGCAAGGCCAGCGAAAAGGATGCTGCTGTCACTGATGGTAGCAATGCGTCGGAAGCCCAGGAGCCGCCAGCGAAGAAGAAGAAGACCTCTTCGAAGGCGGAAGCCAAGCAAGCCGAGTCTTCGAAATCTGCCGAGGTTAAGCAAGTGAAAACCAAGGCCGAAAAACCAGCAAAAAAGAAGGCAACCAAGGCTGAGAAGGCGGTGGAACAAGCCGAACCGAAGACGAAGACCGTGAAGAAGAAGGCTGCCGCCAAGTCGCTGATTAATCAGGCGGATGACTCGTCGACTGCTAGCGAGTCGACTCCCGTGAGTCGCAAGCCCAAGAAGAAAATCGACACCGAGACTGACGACGTTGAGAAACCGGCGACAAAGCGTGCAAAGAAGGAGGCATCGCCTAAGACCGCAGCGCCGAAGAAAGCGAAGCCTGCAAAGCAGGTCGAAACCCCGGTGGTTGCTGAGGCTAAGCCTAGCACAAGTTCCAGCTCTTCTGGCTCATCGACTCAGGGAGACGAAGCCTCCGGCGAAGATGCTGAAATGCCCGAGACTCCTGCTGCTAAAGTTCCTGCTAAGGTGAAAGAATCCCCGAAGGAAACTGCCAAGCTGAAATTCCAGTCGGCCTTGGCAGCGAAGGTGACGACCATCGAGAACGAGAAAAAGGCTAAAGCTGAGAAGGTTTCTCCGACCGCCAAAGCCGAGACCGTGAATTCTTCCGAGAGCACAGCCAGCGAATCGTCTTCTGACTCCGATCAAGCACCTGCGGCGGTTGTTGTGAAGCCAACCAAGCGCTCACCCAAGAACGTCGCCCCAGTTGAAAGTAGCTCGTCCTCTTCGTCGTCGGATGAGGAAGAGCTGGATTACTCGCAGAGCCTTCTGGCAGACTTGACCAAGAACGGTTAGGAGGCAACCCCATTACCTGAATCCCAATAGATCCATGAGCTCACATGTCTGGATTGTCGTGCAGATACCGATGAAGAAGAGGTGCCGTCCGTAGTTGTCAAGAAGGTGAAGAAGTCCAAGACTTCTGTTGTCACGAGCGACGATTCCGTCGTAGAATCCTCGCAAGACACCGAGTCTCAAGACATGCCGTCTTCAGAACTTACCCAAAAGAGTACGTTGAGGCTATTATTTCTCTGAATGCACACTGTTTATTAACTAACTCGTCGACACTTTACAGCTCAAGAGTCCAACAGCGTGCTGTTGCCGGCGCTGTCGCGGAATCGCTTCTCACTTAGTAGCATGCCGGTGGTGAAGCTGAAAAAATCGTCCAAGAACCCGTTTTCGTCCCCCAAGAAGGCCAAGACGAAAACTGCCGTGCGCCGTCGCCCGAAGAAGGTGAAGCCGGAGTAGAGCAGACATGGGAATGAATGGCAGCCACTCGAATCGTGGTTTTTGCGAGCCGAGCTGTTCATATATCTTCTTGTTCTGATTTTTGTTTGCCACTCATGTCGTACTACAAAGTACTTGTGTCGTGTTAATCCCAGCCTAAACGAGCGTTTGGTACGAGATTTGAGTGTGATTTCTAGTTTAGTTTTGGTCGTCGCTGTCAATGGGCGAGTCATTGGTGACGTTTGCGGAGGACAAGGCACGAAAATTACGAGCACTAACTCCGCCTCCACTGTCTTGGCAACTTCAGCAGTCTAATTCTTGTATTATCACCCTTAGGGTAAAATGCCATTGGTCATTCGTTGGAAGACGTCGTACTGACGAGTTCGGTAGCTGTTGTGGCTGCGTCGGACAAGGCTGATCACGTGCTTGATGACCTGGCTTTGGTTGTACTCGAGGCGGAAGAGCTGCTTCGTGTTACTCAGAATGTCTCTCGGGTTCTGGGACAAGAAGCACGGGCAAGACGACTCCTGCGCCATGATGGCGATCATCATCAGGATCGTATCGGCATGTTGCTACATAACAATAACATTACAGATCACACGATCAGCACAACACCACCAGCGCATATAATATGTCTGCATGTCCGTACCTGAAGAGCCAAAAAGCCTTGGATGAGGAAAATGACGTACGCCTTGAAGTAATCCGACTGCGTCCCGCCCATTGCGTCGACCATCTCGCCTGTGAGCTTGAACGGTGCCGTCTCCAAGCTGAACCTGCCACCTGGGGCGATGCCAAGGATGAATCCAAAGTCAATATGGATCACGTGACCGTCGCTGTCGATCATGATATTGCCGTTGTGCCTGTCCTTGATTTGCAGGAAGTAGCACGCCAAAGAGTAAGCAGCCATGCTCCTCACGAAGTTCGTCATAGCCGTCTTGTAAGCCGCGGAATCCGCTTGGCCATACGTTTTCAAAAAGTGATCCGCCAGAGTCGTGTAGTTATCCCTCGCTTTTAGGGCATCAAGCGACACGGCATTCTTGACATACTCGATCATACCAGTAGACGCTGAAGTTGCAATGATCTCGTACGGCAAAAGTCGAAGAGGCAAGTCTGCGCTATGGAAGATATCTTGCAGCTGGCGGATAATCTGCTGACACAGCACCTCTTGCCGAAGATCATCATTGGACTTGACGATGAAGGCGACACAGTCCCAGTCTTGCGCCGTTGATGTCGCGACATAGGACGATGTTTCACGCAGGCGTTCCCTCTTCTCCTCGAAACTCTCTCCAAACGCCGACTCCACGGCGACGTGAAGGCGCTTGCGTTTGTCAATCACGTAGTCATACACAATATTGAGCTGCTCTCTCAACAAATGAAGATCCTCGCTCAGCTGGGCAGCATTTGCAACGCCCTCTTTCGGTAGGACATATTGCTGCATCGCTTGCTCCACAGAGTTCATTGCCGCAAGAGCCGCCTCAGGCTCAAACTTGAGAAAGAGCGAGGCGCCACGAGCATTCGAAACCATCGAACGCCTATCATCGGATGACCCAGTAAGACATTCCTGGAGTGGCCTTGACGTTTTAGACGTGGAGCTTGGAGCATTCTCAGTTGCTGTATCGGCCAGATTCGCGTCGACAGCGTCAGCTAAGTCAGCAATATCCACCTTCCTCTCTTGGGGTTTCAACATGATTCGCGAAGACGTGCGAATCAGTGGCTGCTCTCGATCGGTAGATTCCGAAGCAGACCCGTCCGTAGATCTCGGCGACTGTTCTAGCACAGGGAGTGCATCATAGTGTACGACGTGGCGGTGATCTTGAGATTGAAGAATGGTGCTGGATTCTCTCTTGAGCTGGTACGACGTCTCGTCATTTGCTGCAAACCCACTGAACGAATTGGATGATAACGAGGTCTTTTCCAGAGCTCCGCAGCGCAGAAGTTCACTACCAAGCCAGAGAGCGTGCGCCTTGTCCGACACAATCTCGTTCTTTGTCATCCACTCGACAACTTGTCTACCCGTAAACGTGCCATGACCAGAAGGATTGCTCGCCAACATACTGATCTCCATGTTCTGTGCCATCGAAATCAACTGGTCATCGGTGAAGTTCTCGACGTGACTTGGCATCGATCCCAGGTTTTGCGACTTCTCCAACCCGGTGATGCCCGATCCCTCGCTAATCGATCGTCGCCGCCGATTCTTGATCGTGTCGGCGCAGGACGCAATAATGGAGTCCAAGGATTTCGAAGTAGTGTTCATTAAGGACCCAGTCCGACCACGGCGACTTCTCTTCTTCTTTCCACCGACAGCTTGAGCCAGCGCCACAAGCGATGGTGGCGGATCGGAGGACACGCGATCTCTGAGCTCCTCCGTGTCGCTATCATCTTCTTCCCCACTGGAGGACGCGTTGTCATCTATAATCTTCTTTTGACCACTGTATTCATCGGCAGGGTCACCGTTGTTGTGGCCCTCTCCATCACCAGAAAACGTATCCATTGTAATCACTTGAGCGATATCACTGCTTGTGGCCATTTCGATGGCATTTTTCGCGACTTCGACGTCAGAAGCAGGGACCAAAACCTCCAGACCGTCAACTTCAATGACTTCTTCGGAGTCACCTGGTTTGTCGTTTTGGGTGCTGAACGTGAGCGATCGGCCACGGTTGAGCCAGGCGCTCTTTTCGGAGATAGTCATCAGCCTCGCAACTTCGAAGAAAATTAACGTTGGCGCGCGCGCTCGGGTCGTAAAAACTGTTCCTTCTTCCTTCGCAATCGTAAGGAGCCGCTGAAGTGGATCATCACACGATCCTAGCGGGCAGAAAGCTCCTTCAGGCAGTTCAAGCTTCTGCAGTTCGCGTCGTAGCGCCTTCTTACGCTCCTGCGGAGCACAAAAGCGCAGTCTCTCTGTCATCGCACACAGCTCTTCGATGAAGCTAATTTGTGTGGTGAAGATCCGACGCTCTTCGCCATCGTCGCGGTGGGAATCGTTGGGCAGTGCGTCGCTAGGCAGTAAAAAATCCGGAGGAATGGAGCAGGCGCTAACTGCATCGCATATTGCACCGAGCGGGATCGTGGCCTTGGTATCCGTATGGACGAGGATTAAGAGACGGTCAAACAGGCACTTGATGATGGCAGATTGTTCCGTCGAAGCCGGCAAGTCCTTGTCGACTTCAAAAGACCAGTCGCCATGAGAAATCTGCATCTCCACGTTGACCATCAGCAGCTTGCACATGCTCATTTTCCGGTACAGGAACTCGGGAACGTACAGCTCCGACTGGCCGAAGCCCCACCCACAGCTATCGTCGATCGCCGCGCGTGTCAGCCAGTAGATGGCGGTCGCAAGTCGAATGTGGAGCTGCGTCGCGTAACAGATGACCCGGAAGAGCAGCGCAGCTTTGATATTGTTGTTCGTCCAGTCCACCGTGAGCCACATGTGGAATATCTGCGGCAGGAAAAACTCGAAATCGGCCAGGTTGGATGCAGACAGCTCCAGCAGCTTGTTCACGGCGTAAGCGTACGCTTCGTCGCATCCGTGGCGATGCAAATGCAGCACCTGAATGACATCAGAGATGCCGAATACCTCGTCGCTAAACATCGCGAGCAATGCCTCGACCTCCTCTTCGTCGGCCTTGGCCAAAGCAGGTTTCTTGACGCCTTGCACCTCCGTCTGGGCGATACTAAGCCGCTGGAGCAGCATCCCCAGCCACAACACGAAGCGCTGCACACGGTAACAACCCATGCAAAGCCGCACCGGGTGGTTCATGTGGAAGTGCCGAAGCATTGCAAACCGAGAGCTGTGGTCCGAGCAGACCGAGCCACCGCAGTTCCGGCAGTGATGCTGTCTTTTTCCCGTGCTGTCGAATCGTACGTGGCAGCCAGGGTGGCAGCACGTCGTGTCGTTCTTAAACTTAGGCGGGCTGCACTTCTTCTCCGTAAACACGAGCCCCCCAGGGGTGAGATCCATGATGTCCGGGCTCACGGAGGCGTGCGCGCTCCACTTGGCGACTGCATCCTCCGTCCCCTTGAGCGCGGCCTCAATGTACTCGATCCACTGCCGCTTGTCCTCCTCCGAGTCCGCGTCCACGTTAAACACGACGCCGGACGTGAACGACAGCTTGAACGAGTGGCGGTACGTGTGCCAGAGGCCCTTGCCGTCCCACGACTCGACCTTCTGCACCTCGGCGCTGAAGAGCGCCGAGATGAGCGCGGACGCCGCGTCTCGGGACGCGAACCGGTAGAAGTTGACGCCCACGCAGCGGCAGTAGAAGCGCTTCATGCGGTGGTACGTCACGCCCTCGTCGCGCATGCTCAGGTAGCCCTTGACGCCCAGTCCGTCGCGCTCGACGCCCAGCGTCCCCAGCAGCTCCATGGAGGCGGAGGAGGAGCAGGGCTCGGACATGGGCGGCCCGCTGGAGTGCGCGGAGCTGCGCCGCTCCGCGTCCGCTGCGCAAGTGGACGGCGGGGCGGACGTGGCGGACGGGGACTGCAGGTCGCAGCTGGAGGCGGCGGCGTCTTCACTGCGCGATCCTTCGCTGGCGTCCGAGGGGTTCACGGGCGTCCGCGGCTCCTCCGTCTCCTCGGTCATTGTGCCATACACTGCAGAGGAGCGGGTGCAGTAGGTGGGTAGGTGGGTAGGTGGGTACAAAGGCTTGCGGGGCTATGGGCTTCGTCCGCTGTTGCGCTCGTGGACGAAGGCGAAGTGCGGGTCTCGATTCAGCGCGACAACGTCAAGGCGACGATTGTCGAGTGTCGGACCGTGGCTGGACGTACACACGACGCCGAAGGATTCCGATTGGCCCAAATTGTGCTTTAGGGTGCAGGTTCGGAGGGGTGAAAAAGAACGAAAAACCCCTTTCAAAGTTTCCAATCGTGCCCCTACTTAAGGATGAGGGAAATTATTATACTTTGAAGTATTGTTTATTTTTTTAAAAAAAATGTTAAGGCAGATTTTCGTATATAGACGACTGTGATCGGGAAAACCATGACCCCATGGTCTCGTACGGCGGCTTCCGGATTCGAGCCAGCGGGAGCATGAAGATCTCAAGACGTCCGAGGCTGCCTGGATTGATGCCTGGATTGGGGGTGGTGCAACCAACTTGATTGCGGTATCGTGGATCCAACCTTGGCTTGAAGCCCGTTAACACCAATACACTGTGCACAACTTTGTTTTCTAGTAGAGTGAGTCTTCAACGTTTGGTTGACCCCCTATAACTCGTTCGGCCCCCTTCCTGCCCCCACCCGAATGGTAAAGGAAGAAGAGGGAGGATTAAAACCACGTAGAAAAGGGATTACTTCCGAGTGTATCATTCATTCGGATTACCAGCAGGTAGCGTTTTATACAGAGATTACCTGCGCGTAGGGCTCATCTGGGAGCTTGGTACCCCGCTCTGTTACTATAACAATGCCTTCGCTAGCCCCTACGGCTAAGCAAAAATAAAACGGATGAAGTGGTGAGAGCAGTTTTGAGCCTCTCCAATGGCTCCCTGACCTTACATGTAAAACCTTCGCCAATTGCGACCTCCAGTGTTTAGCTATTGGCTAGCCGAGTGGCTCTGCGACCCATGCAGTGGCATTATAGAGGTGAGACGTACGATCGATGCGGGAGTAGAGGTAGATGCCTGTGCATCTCAGGTCGTAACCTGTTGTGTGTGGCCAGTCACCACATCAGCAGTCACAATTGAACAGTAAGCAACTTACATGACCAAACCGAAGCTGACGGAAGCTGCACCGTTGGTGACAGGCATCATGGTACATTAAGCTACATCAGCTCTCGCTTCACCCTGCCTAATAACAGCGTCCAAAGTGCACGAACCCAGCCAAATCCTCGATGTGATTTTTTGAGACATGCCACCTGATAATCTGCGCGGAATTAATCCGTTCCAGCAAACTACGTGGGGCTAATCCGTTTAGTACGCTGAACTAATCCGCAACCACGTGGTTGAGCAACGAAGACTCAGAGGTTAAGCAAGGTTTTGGTTTCAGCATCTAACAGAAGTGATGTCGGTTGAACTGTACTCAGAAATTCCGGTAGCGTCGCCATCCGCGATCCTGATTTTGGCCGCGATCCGTTTGGGATCGGTGGGTGCAGTGGGGACGTGTGGCTGTCTGGCTGCGGTGGCTGTTCACTCATTGTTCATTTTGCAGAGCAGCCGCGATGATGACCACCACCGCGGGGGAATCGCACACTGAGACCGAGACGGACCGGACGAGCGAGCTTTCAGAACTCCCCTTGGAAGGGAAGTCTCCCTCGGAGTACACCCTCGATGTGACCATTCTTCGTTTCCGCGCGGTGGCGATCCCTGTGGCGATGGCTGCCTTCTTTGTTGGAGTAACGCTGCCATTTGCAGGGAAAGGGATGCAAGTGGGCTCTTTTCGGTCAATTGACGTGGACGAAGGGGAACGAAAAGAGCTTCTGGACAAGTACAACGAAAGACTGGGCAGTCTGACGGCGCTGATGATGAAGCCACTCGATGTGACTCTGAGCATGGTGGTAGCGGTCATCTTCCTGATGCTCGCGTCCAGAATGAGTGCGTATCTTGAAAGCCGACGCAGATATCTCTTGATCGGTGTCATCGGCGTCGTGGGTTATCTGATGAACACGGGTTTCAACTCCATGAACTTGCAAGTGGTTCCCGGTGCGGTGAGCCCAAGGATAATGCCGTCAGATCTCGTTGTAGAGAGCGTTCACGATGATACTCAACAGCTGGACGCCGAGGGGAATCTAACGACGACATGGGACCCAAAGTTTCGTGAGAGTACGCCTGGAAACAGTGTACTTAACACCATCCTGCGTGGTCTGTTCATCCCGAGAGAGGAGGTCCCGACGCACTGCAAAGAGACTGATGATTGGTATTACGCTACAGCATTCAAGAATGTGTTGCCAAGCTACGGCTTCCCTTCGCGAACCTGGCAGCAGAACGCACTGTCAAAAGCGCTAGAACCGACAGCTTCGTTGAGTATGCCCATGAATGCCGCGGAGTCTGACCTTGAGCAGTACGATGACCTGCCGATGAGCAAAGCCATTGCAACAAACCTGGTGGTGTACTCGCTGGTCGTGAGCAACACGTTTCTTGGGTGGTGGACGAAAGAGGACGAGGCTTGGGGTAGTTTCAGTCACGCCAACGCGACGGGGAAAGTTGTTCTGGCAGATTATTTCAACTTGACAACTCGCTCGACTGGCAACGCGAACTTCGCCTCTACTGCCCGCCAGGTAATCATTGACTACTACGATAAAGCGGAGCTCTCCAGGACTTCGGATGAGTTGGCGAAAGTGGAGTTCACGCGTGTAAACTTGACCGAAACTATCGTTTTTGATGCTCTGACGATTGAAATTCCGACCCGAACGTACGGTACACAGAGAGACAACTCGTCAAGCACGAATCCATTCTATTGGCCCCTGTACTCTTACGCATGCAACACGAAGGCGTGTCTGTTGGCGGACAACGAAGAGTACAAGGCGGATGGGAACACAACGGCGATCCACCCTCGCGTACAAGCACTAGCCATTTGTTTGAACGACCAAGGAGAAGAGACCCTCGTTGTGGACAACGACTATTCGGGTCTTGAGCAGATTCTGCAGTCGTGTACGCGGCGCTCGACTACGTCCATGATGGTTGTTAGTCTGGGGAAGCGTATTGAAGGGGACTCGTTGGTGAGTTCAAGCAACACAGTCGAGAATGCTCGCATGGTGTACTCGCTTACTGTGGGGCGTCTGGCGTGGAGACCGGAAAACTTTTCAGAGACGTACAACGCCGAGTGCAAGACTGGCGATGGGTGCAGAGGAATTCGATTTCCGCTGGGAAATAATGGTACCTTGCTGAACGACCACTTGCTGGTGAGTGAAAGTGGAATTCCAATGAGTTTGCTAAGCCCGATAAATCTGAACTGGAATTGGTTTCCTATCAGTGATTCACAGTGGAAAATGCTGGCGACCACGGTAGATGAACCCCGAGCGGCCCTCGAAGTTGAATCCAAGCCGTCTCTGATTGTCTTGCCGCGCAATTTCAACACCACCGATGGATCGTCCACTGCATACAAAATCGACTCTGACTATTGCCTAGTGTATATCGACCGACATCTGAACCAGATCGAGAAGAACCACTTGTACATCGAGCATAGTCTCCAGCCAGCGTACACGGCGGGACTCTACTTCATTTTCCAGAATGCTGTGGTGCTCAAGCAAATCAATGGCAGTGACGGCCCGTCGCTCGAGTTTTCAGGGAACATCCTGGATATGCACATTTGGGCGTCCATTCCAAAAACCAGCATGATTTTCGCGTTCATCGGCTGCTTCATCATGGTGCTGGGAGGTGTCGCCATCGCAGTCCTTAGTAAGCGTGGAGAGGATTCATTAGCTAAACAGGACAGTGCGACCGTCGCAGCTGAAGCTTTGGATAATACGGAGAAGTACCCTCCATCTTTGCTGCGGCTTCAGTTGAGGAATAGGTCGACCGGCAAGACTGCTGATGCTGCATTTGACTCGCTGTGTGTTGACAGCGTGGTGCTTGCAAAGAAGGAGGACAAGACCCAGCAGTTTGCGATTAGCAAAAGCGTTTCCCCGTCGGCTAACACCCCCACGATTTCGAGGTTGGACTCAGCGGGAGCATAGTGAACTCCGCACAAGCGCCAGGTTGACGAGCGTTCGTGAAACTATGATTGTCTGGCCCCGACAACACGCTCAGGACTACCTATTTTACTTCTGTCTATAATTCTTGAGATTTGACATGTTTTTCACGTTTCTCGAGAAGCTATTAGAGAACTTAGTAGAGTCGGGCCAGTGCTGCCCTCAATCTGTACTTACAGCAGAGCAAGGCCATAGGGCAAGAATAATTGCTAGCGTGAGGAGTAGTGTTGAGGACATGTTGATAGTGGTTGTATGAGAGGGATGAACAATTCTGTTGGTATGCGGCATCATATGACGAGCCCTACTGTGAACGAGGCGTGGTATTGCGGCAACGCCTTCGCCAGGACTTCCAGCGGGCGTTCGAAGAGCAAAGTTGTCTCTTGAATTGTCAGCGACCATTCCCGCCAGGAACACGCGTCCAGGAAGTTCCTGGACGCGCGAATGTTAAGATAAGACGAGCCGTGGGTTCGAGTGATAATAGTTCTTGCAGGAATTCAACGTTACAGATAATGCAGCGATTCCTGAGCGTTTCTTGTTGAAACAGGAACTCCGTTGAGTTTTTTGCGGGCGATGCCACCGAGGGTTTCAGATCGAGCATCCTGCCGAAAGGTCTTCAATCCGGGTCTCCCTTGACGACGTTACAAAGATTTAGAGCCAGAATAGGACTATCGTAGCCATTGCAGTTGTGCTGAAGTTAAATCATTCGTATCCATAACTCTTGTCTTGTACCCAACAGTTGTCGTTCGGGGCCTCATTGTTCATTTTGCAGGGCGGAAGTCGCGTCGATGACGCCCAATGAAGAATTGCAGACTAGCTCGGTCACTGAGACGGACTGGACGAGCGAGACTGAAGAACATGTGGATGGGAAGTCCTCTTCGGAGTACACCTTGAACATTGGCATCCACCGCTCTCGCGTTGTGATTATCTCCGTGATGTTGGGTGTTGTACTTGTGTGCGTGATGCTTCCTTTTCGTGGCGACGGGGTGCGAGTGGGCAAGTTTCGTTCGATCGATATGGATGCAGCGGAGCAGAAGCGAATGCTGGACAAGTACAACTCAATCTCCGGTACTCTGAGCGCTCTGCTGATGAAGCCACTTGATGTGTTCCTGACCATGGTAGTGTCCATGGTGGTCGTGTGCGTTTTTACAGAGTTTAGTATCCATCAGGAGAATCGACGCAGATACCTCGTAATGGCTGTGATTGGCGTGGTGGGCTATATGATGAATAATGAATAATGGCTTCAGTTCGCTAAACGTACAAGTGGTCTCCGGGCGCACTCATGCGCGCATTACGTCGGCGGACCTTACCAATGACGATTACGAAGGCCTACGCAGATTCAACGACCAGGATCTGGATGCCAACAAGTTTTTGATGACGACAAGGAACACCAGCTTCCGTGAAGACACGCCTGGTAACAGCGTGCTCAACACGATTTTGCGCAACTTCTTTCTGGGAATGGAGGAGGTTCCAGCTTGGTGCCCCAATACTAACAGCTTGTACTCAAATCCGTTCAAGAAAATTTTCGCTTACTACGGGGTTCCTTCACGATCGTGGCAGCAGCGCCTTCTTACCAAAGCAGTGGAGCCAACAGGTACTTTAAGCATGCCGATGAATGCTGCTGCTTCAGACCTTCCACTGGACGAGGGGCTTCCGATGAGTGTAGGCAACGCCACCAACCTTGCCGCGTACGCACTGGTAATGGGCAACGAGGTTTTGGGGTGGTGGAGCATGGAAACGACATTCTGGAAGGGGTTTGCTTCGGATTCTACTGACCCTCCAAGCAATCCTGTGGTCTTGGCAGACTACTTAAACTTGACTACGGGGGCATCCGCGAATGCGACGTTTGTAAGTACCATGCATGGGGTTATTGTCGACTACTTCACGAGAGCAGACAATGCTAGCACCTCAGATGAACTGGCCAAGCTGGAGTTTTCGCATGTCGACCTGTCCGACACTGTGGTGTTCGATTCTCTCACGATCGAGATCCCGACGCAAAAGCTTGGAGAACAAGAGGATAGTTCGTCAAGCTCGAATCCGTTTTACCAACTCGTGACAGAGGAGACGTGCAATACGCAGGCGTGCCTCGTTTCTGATATCCAAGAATTCATGTACACGATTACGAATTTTACGAATTCTACGTTGAATGACAGCACACCTGTTGAAGAATCAGTAGAGGCGGCGATCTACCCACGCATTCAGGCTGTCTCGATTTGTCTGAATGAAGCCGGTAAAGAAGAATTGACTATCGACCCCAAGTATCAGCTCGAAGGATTTGACGGAATGCTACAAGCTTGTAAGCAGCGCTCAAACACGTCCATGATTATCATCAGCCTTGGTAAGCGGGTGGAAGGGGACTCACTTTTAAAAAGTACTCGCACAGACTCGGAGGATTATCTCGTATCGAGCGACATGGTAAATGCTCGCATGGTGTACTCTCTCACAGTGGGGCGTCTTTCATGGATACCAGAGGACCTCTCTGACGTATATGGTGCGGAGTACGCTAGTGACGACGGCTGCTCTGCTATCCGATTTCCACTTGAGCAAGGCGATGATTCAATCGGTAGTGATATCCTGCTGGTCGGGAACAGTAATATCCCCATGGATTTACTTAGCCCAATTGATATTAATACAGACTGGCGTCTTGTGTCGTCGACACAGTGGAAAGTATTGGCAGCGACAGTTGACGTGGGGGAATTAGCCAACGAGCTCAAACCTGCGCAGATTATTCTGCCTCGCAATTTCAAGAAGACCGACTCGTATCTCACCACCTTGCAGGACTACGGAGGTGATTTTTGTAAAAGTGAGGTCGACAGGTATTTGAACCACATCGAGAAGAACCACCTGTACATCGAGCACACGCTTCAACCAGCGTACACAGCAGGGCTCTACTTTCTTTTGCAGAACGCTGTGGTACTTAAACAAAACACGTCCGACGCAGCTCCACCCTTTTCGGGGAACTACCAAGAAATGAACATCCAAGCATCTATCCCGAGGGCATGCATGACAGTCACGATCGTCGGCTCAATCTTCATGATGCTGGGCGGTATCATTATAGGTTTACGTGGGAAACATGGCGAGGCAGCGTTGCGTGACCACGGCACAGCAGGGACTGCCGTGGAGGCCATTGCAAACCGAGACAAGTTCCCACCAAGTATGCTGCGCTTACAGCTTCAAGATGCTTCGACTGGCGAGCTTGTTGATGTACTGTTGGATTCTCTTTACGTGGAGAATGTCGTCCTTGCGAACAAGAAAAATAAAACCCAGCAAATTGTTGTCGTTGGAAATTGGATTTCTCGCCTTGGCTTTAGTCCATACCAACCAAGGACTACTACCAAGAAGGAATCCTGCGACGATGCGGCATCTGAATCTACAGACAACACGAGCTCCGCTGATATTGCGTGAGCAACACATCTTTCGTTCTTTACTCTTCTTTTTCTTCATAACGAGCACAATACATTAATTGTTTTACCGGTATTGTCCCTCTCCACTGATGCTTAATACGGTGATTTACGCACGAGTGTTCACCTAGGGGTACATACTTTTTTTCCAGCTCGTTCAAGGTGCTGCTATGGTAATGCGCCACTGCACGGTTTTGCGCCAACGCATTTCCTGCGAGCAAGCCGTCAACCTCATGTTGACTTCAAGAACGGCTGCGGGCATCAATAAGAAGGTCAAGAAGGACCTGGTCTGGATAAAATATATGATGCCTGAGTTTGGTGGACGTACTTTCAATGCCAACTACCGTCTACCCTCGTGCCAAGCTCTTGCAAGTTGTCTGAATTATTGGTAGCTTCAATCTTGGCTCATGACAAGAACAAATAATACCTTCCGCCAACTACGTAGTGCTGGGTCTGATCTGCGTCATTCACAAGCAACAGGTTTTTGCTGCAAAGAGAGCCCAACGAAATGCCCACAAACGGTAGTTTTGAAGCCACGACTACAAGACCTCCAACATCGTCTTCCTCTGACCAACATCCGAGGAAGTTATTAGTCACCACCATTGCATGCACAACCAGGTAGAGAAATATTCATCGGGAGGTCACAGTCCGATGTGAGATCACCAGCACTCGAAGTCTAACGCTCGATGTTCGAGAAAGTGCGTGTTGCTGGGACAATTGTGACGGGAATCGATAATTAGCGACCAAGTTTGGAGGGGAAACACTGTGGTTACACCGGGTCGGAACGAGCAAACAAGCTCAGGAAGATAGTTGATGAATTCCCGGTTGTTCCCAAAGGGTCAGCACCCACGAGAAAAAAAAAAACTTTTAATTAGATTTTGGGTGCTGGCGGTAGGGACCCTTTGGGAACAACCGGGAATTCATCAACTATCTTCCTAAGCTTGTTTGCTCGTTCCGACCCGGTGTAACCACAGTGTTTGACTCGAGGAGAGATGGTGGTGGTGACTATCTGGTGCGCCGTCGCGAGTGTCGCGGGGAACATGTTCTCGGTGAAAGTGGATGAGGGCATCTCGGTGGACGACCTGAAGACGGCGATTCTGTTCAAGAAGCAGAGCACGATCACGTGCGACCCAGGCGAGCTTCATCTCTTCCTGACGTAGACGGACGACGGCAACTGGATAAGGGCGGCGTGGGTATCAGTGCCCACATGAAAGAGCTGGATAACGAGTATTCACGACTCAAAATATCCGGGTTGTCGGCAGCCGAAGTCGTGTCGGATAACCAAATCAATGCAGGGCTCGGCGAAGTTCACGATAGGCTTCACCGTGGGAAGCTTCACGAGCTTCCCACGGTGAAGCCTATCCGGATCATGGGCTCCGCCGAGTTGGACCAGTATAATACAGTGGCCGAGAAGCTCAAAGACTCGAAGGGGGTAACGGACCTGGTCAAGATCATCAAGACGATCCATGACGAGTTGAAGGTTGCCAAGCCCGCAGTGATGCCGTTTGTCGTGCTGGAGAACTCGTCGGGCACTGGCAAGACGCAGATGGCGTTCAACCTCCAGGCCACTGGCGAGTGCGTCGTCTTCCACGTGCTGTGTAGGAGCCAAGGGGAGGTCCGCCAACCTGTGTATGACGCCTTTATAAAGCGGTCGGAAGTGTTCCTCAGCTGCATCGAGACAGATGCGGAGAAGTTGAAAGCGGGCTCGATTGCTGATTTTCTCGGAGCACAAAGTCTACTGGTCTACGGTTTTATCAGTGCAGCGCTCCGGGGAATGGATGAGTTGTCGGGGTTGGAAGCCACGAGAGAAGACGTACAACGCGTTCTCGCTATGAAGACAGGCAAGCCTTTCGTCTTCTTCCTCGACGAATTTACTCGTGTTGACAATCTGGGGAAAGGTGAAATGGATCAGAGAAAGAAACGCATTCGGATGATGAGGAACGTTTTTCGATCCTTTCATATTATCGTGGTGATCAGTGCCACAAGTGGCTCCGCGCGCGATCACCTGGAGACAGGCAAAAGGCCGAGGACTAAGTCATTGCACGGGGAAACTCGGTGGTGTGTGGTTGTTCCGTCACTCCCAAAGTTTGTTATCACGAACGAAATGGAGTTGGATCCGTGGCTTCTGTGGATTCTCCGGCATAGTAGGCCTCTGTTTGCGTCTGCAGACCTGCAGTACATTGAGAAGAATCCATTTGGATCTAGTGGAAGGAGTCGAGTGGAGTATTTGGCGGACATGACGAACGAATTGGTGGGCCAGTTTCGTGGTTTGAAACAGACGTCACCAGCAGCAATTGGATTCGAACTCGGGCAGTTCTGCATGCTCTTGGGTGCTAGTTGCAAAGAGGTAGACGGAGGTGTGGATTTAATTGACGGCTACTGCGGATGTCTTCAGGAGGTGAAGCCTTTCACGCTGGTACTAAGTGCTACAAGAAAAGGATTGTTCAAACTGATCGAGAGTTCAGGGGAAACCTCCGAAGGCAAACGCATAGAGAAATGGGGTACTCGTTACAGATTGCCACTGCCTGAGGAAGACATGCTGCTGCATCTAACGCTGATGAACGACGAGCGCCTTCATACAGGAGGTGGACATGGTGAAAAGACGATTCGCCTACTGAAATCCGCAGTTCATGAAGAATGGCAAGAGATTAAAGTGCCGCACGACTTGAAAAACACCACACAGAGGTTTATGACACTGGAAGGGTTGGTGACAGCCGCAGTCGTTCTGGCAAGCCACCGCAGAGGCTTTTATGGAGTAAAGTTTCCTGAGTTTTTGGGCAGACTGCTGTACGAGCTGGGCGTTGAAAAGGACCTCAAATGCGTCAAACCTCTTCCCAAGCGCCTGAAGCAGAATACGATAATCCCATTTTTGTCGATGCCGAACACGAAGTGGCCGATAGAGTTTCTGCAAGACTGGCACGGCGGCGGTGCCATGTTTGCGAATATGCGTCGTACGACCACTGCTGAAGGCATCGACTTCGCGGTCCCCTGGAGCACGAGAGACGGCGATCAGGTGCCTTCGAACGGGAACGATACCGAAAACCAGAGCAACGTTTCCGTTTTCGAGAAGAAAATGATCTTTTCTGGTGAATGCGTGGATCGCGAGCCCTTTAATTTAGATGAGCTGAAAGATGTTCTGGCACATGTTCCGAAGTCCATTTGGTGGCGGTCCAAGAACTTCAGGGTAAATACTTTAGCAGAACAGAATGCACGGAGCCGACACGCCAATTAGGCACACCCAAGGACTCGGCAGCCAAGTGCACGGGGTCCACAAGAAACGTGCAAGTTGGCGTGTCATCGACTTCCAAAACAAATGCGTCTATCGGCGAGGTGGCTGCCGCACACGAGCTAATGTCGGCTTGTCAATATTTAGAGCACGTAGGCTTGCAGCACGCGGACTTTTACCAAATTTCACACAGTGGAGAGGTGGAGGAGTTCCGAGAGCTGATGGACGCAAAGGCTGTCGATGAGGGCTCGCGGAAAGGCGGCGTTCGTCGAAGTCGGAGCGATTTCAAGGAAGGGAATGTCGCGTGAAGCCGGACAGGCAGAGCCTACACTACTGCCGAAGAAGTCTCGGCTCATCGGGGACAATGAAGACGAAACGCTCTCTTCTACTTGACGATACAGTTGGGGTGGTGGGCCATCGGCGCAATATGCTCAGTTCGCATACCAGCATGCGCTGAATCGGGTGACACTGAGGTGAATGGATAAAATCCATGCGATAGTGGAAGTAGCTCAGAAAATTACAACTTAGGCAATCGTGGTCTTTTGATTTAATTGCAGCTTGGTTACAGTCTGACGCTGTGTCTTGCTGCCTTCTCCTGATGCGATGACATTGGGTTTTCTAACACAAAGTGACTATAACGATTTTTTGCTAGCATTATTAGAGTATTACGAATATCCGAGTTGACGTTCTAACTAACGCACCAACGATGATACATTACCCCCCGCCAACAACGAAGTGTTTGGTCTCATCTGCGGCATTCACTAGCAGCATGTTTTCGATACGAAGCGAGCCCAACGAAGCGTCGACGAACTTGCCCGTGACGCTATCTCGAAGCTTCAAGCGCAGCATAACAGGGGGGAATTTGTTTTGATTCGCGATGGCTTCTGCCGCCGTGTCCGCTGTACCGTGCTCAAGCAACTGAACTTCTCCACGCTTTCCCAGAAGAGCGATAATAATGCCCCCCAGCACCATGCCAACACAGCCCACCACCGTTAGTACCATATTCGTGGTTGGGATGTACGCTTGGACGTTCATCTCTTGGATATTTCCCATAAACGCCAGGGATATGCCCTCAGAATAGATACTAGCATTTGAAGGGAGGTATTTGACAACCACTGCGTCCTGGGAAATAAAGTAGAGCCCCGCTGTATATGCTGGCTGCAGAGTGTGCTCGATGTACAGGTGATTCTTCTCGATGTGTTTGATGTGCCCAAGAGCTCGCAGGTTTTGGACCCGTCTTGTTCCAGCATGTACGTGGTGAGACCCGAGTCGGTGTGTTTAAAATTGCGCGGTAGTGCAATCGGTGCTCGGCTAGAGTCAGTTTTCAGCTTTGCGCCTCTGGTTTCCTCGACAGTCGATCCACTCCGACGCACCAATTGAAAAAATAATTCACGTTCATGTTGATGGGACTGAGTAAATCCATCAGGATTCTGCTGCTACCGATAAGTAGTTGGTCACTGGTAGTTTCCAGTGGAAACCGAAGTCCGTCGCAGCCTTCTTCACTTGCGCATTCAACTCCATAAACGTCTGACAGATTCTGCGGCGTCCACGATAACCGCCCCACCGTCAGAGAATACACCATGCGCGCGTTCACTTAAGAAGCTTCGAAGGAGTCACCTTCGATACGCTTGCCAATGTTTACGATCATCATTGAAGTAGTCGAGCGCCTCGTGCAATTTTGGAGATACTGGTCGGGATTGTAGTAGTTCATATCCACAGCCAGATCTTCGGTTCCCTTATTGTTGAGACAGATTGCGAGTGCTTGTACACGTGGATAGATTGTCGTTTCGTTGCCGCCTTCCGTGAATTCCTTCGCCCCGTTCACGATACAGGCCTCCGGGTTGCAGTCGAGCCCCTTCAGCGTTTCGTAGAATGGGTTCGATTCTGACGAATTGTCCTCCTGCTGACCGATCTTTTGCGTTGGGATCTCAATTGTGAATGCATCGAAGACCACAGTCTCCGACAGATCCAGACGCGAAAACGCCAACCTTGCCAGCTCGTCAGTGATGTTCGCATGACCAGCCTTCCCGAAGTAGTCGGCAACCACCTCTTGGACGTCACTGACAAAAGTCGCGTTTGCAGATGACCGCTTCGTTAGATTCAAGTATTCGGCCATGACGAGCGGCTTGGAATATTTGGTGGTCTTGAAGCCTTGACTGCGTGAGCTCCATACCTCGTCTTCCTCCGACCACCAGCCGAGAAAGCTGTTGCTCACCACCACCGCATAAACAACCAGGTTGGTCGCGATAGAAATATTCATCGGGAGGTCATCGTTCGATGGGAGGTCTCCAGCACTGGAACTCATGGGGAAGTCCATTGAAACAGTGGGTTCCAACGCTCGAGAAAGCGCGCGTTGCTGCCACGATCGTGACGGGAATCCGTAGTAAGCGACAACATTTTGGAGCGGACTTTTGATGGAAACACTGTGGTTGCACCAGGTCGGAACATTTTCCGTCGGGGTGAACAAGTTGCGTAAGATGGTATTGTGCACACTGTTACTGGGTGCACTCTCGCGGAATTTGGCGTCCCGTGTCGTCGTCAGTAAGCGATCGCCATCTAACGGCTGAGTATTATCGTGCACATTCTCCACCGATAGGTCGGACGAGATGATCCTCGGACGGATTTTACCAGATACCACTTGGACATTCAGTGCACTAAATCCCGTGTTCATCAGGTACCCCACGCCCCCAATGACGCCCATCGCCAGATATCTGCGACGATTTTCATGATGAATACTGGTTTTGGCCGCTAAACACAAGAAGGCCACGCTCACCACCATACTGAGGAACACGTCCAGAGGCTTGGATACCAACACGGTCAGTCCGCCGGAGATGGAGTTGTACTTGTCCAGCATCTTCTTCTGCTCTGCGGCGCTCATCTCATCAGCTTCGAACGAGTCGACGCGTAGACCTTCACGCGCGAACGGTAGCATCGTCCCGATAAGGAGGCAGGCCATCAAGAGCGAGCCTACCACCGCTCGAAAGCGATGAACGCCGATGTTGAGCTGGTAGTCCGAGGCGTGTTCCTTTGTCTTTGTTGACTCTGGGAGAACACTTGCTCGGTCGGACTCGCTCAGTGACTCAATGGTGTTGGGCATGGCTGTGCTCGCTGGTTGGCGATATGAAGAATGACTCCGCTTGGTTATCGTGAAGCGAGCATGTCAAAACGGATCCCTGATTTTCTCATATCCCAGATATCATTATCAAAGCACAATCGGAAGTACATACACAAAAATTTTCTAAAAGGCGTTCGCCGCAAGTCATATCATTGCCATTCCCGCCACGAATTGCAGACATCGATGCCGGGGACTGCTCAGCCTCAGAGCGAGATCGACACGAGTGTTGCAGCTGAATCGCTAGAGCTCCAGGATGACAAGACCCTCACTGACTACACGCTCCACATTAGGGTTCATCGTCTTCGAGGCTTTGGTGTTTCTCTACTGATGACTCTCGTGCTGGTCGGTGCGATGCTGCCCTTTGCTCGCGATGGGATACGCCTAAAAACCTTCCAAGCGGGGGACATGGAGCCTCCACGACAGAAGGAAATGCTGGACAAGTACAACTCCATCTCCGGCGGACTCACTGTGTTGCTGACCAAGCCTTTGGACGTATTTCTAAGCATGGTGGTGACTGTCGCTCTGCTCTGTATTGCGACCAAGTACAGTGTTCACAATGAAACTCAACGCAGATACGTCGTTATGGGGATCATCGCTGTCGTGGGCTATTTAATGAACACTGGCTTCGTCGCCCTCAACGTTCAAGTGGTTTCCGGTCCGATCCATCCCCGGATTATCTCGGCCGACCTCGCAGTGCAGAATGTGTACGATGACACGCAACAACTCGATGGCGATGGGTTATTGACAACCACGATGAACACAAACTTCCGCGAAGATAACCCAGGTAACAGCGTGTTAAACACCATTCTACGCAACTAGTATTTGTAGATCCAGAAGAAGTCCCGACGTGGTGCAACCACACCGACGACTACCCAAATCCTTTCAAGCACGTCGTGGCTAGTTATGGCTTCCCCCCGCGAACGTGGCAGCAGTACGCGCTCCCTCGAGCGGTAGAGCCGACTGCATCATTAAATTTGTCGATGAGCGCATCAGCAGCGGATGTTCCACCGGACGAAGACCTCCCTATGGACCAATCTGTCGCTACGAACCTCATTGTGTACGCTTTGTTGGTGAGCAACAGTTTTCTCGGTTGGTGGGGAGCTGAAGACGAAGCATCGACGCTTAACACGAAGGTTGATCCTACAGGAACACTATCAATGGCTGAGCATTTCAACTTGACAACCCGCTCATCATCGAATGCGACCTTTTTGAGCGATGCTCACGCGGTGATGGTTGACTACTTCAACAAGGCGGAGAACGCTAGCTTAACTGATGAGCTGACGACAGTGGAGTTTTCCCGGGTTAACGTAACGGAGTCGATTGTATTTGACGCCATGACTATTGAGATTCCTACAGAGAAGTTTGGTGATCAAGAGGATAATTTGTCGAGCTCGAATCCGTTCTACGAAACACTTCGTGACTATTTGTGCAACGCCGAAGCCTGCCTCATGCCGTACGCGGAGGAGTTTACGGCGGCTGGAACGACAACGACAGTGTATCCACGCGTGCAGGCTCTTGCAATCTGTCTAAATGACGCGGGCGGGGAGGATTTGGTCGTGGACTTCAGCTACTACCAGTCGAACCAACCGTTGCAGTCGTGCAAGCAGCGTTCAAATTCCTCCATGGTCATCGTAAGCGTCGGTAAATGCATCCAAGGTGACGCGTTTGAGGCTGCTTCGGGTGTGTTAAATGAAGCTAGCCGGGTCGTGAATGCTTGAATGGTTTACTCTCTGACTGTGGGGCGTTTGGCATGGACGGACATACGAGACCTTGAATGACACGTACAACGCTGCGTGTGCTAGCGCGAACGGCTGTTACGGTCTGCATTACCCTCTTGAAGGCCCTGGGAATACATCAGCAAGCAGCTTCTTGTTAGTCAGCAATGAGAGCGTTCCAATGAATCAGCTCAGTCCTATCAACATGAACCGGTATTGGTACGCTGTTGCGTCGACTGTTGAGACAAGGGGTGCAGGGTTACGTACCGAGACTCGAACAGCTCTGATTGTTCTGCCTCGGAATTTCAAGACATTGAGTACGTCACTTGCCGACTACATGAATGAAACTGGCTGGAAAAACTGCGAGATTTTCATCGACAAGCACGTTAACAACGTCGAGCACACGCTGCAGCCAGCGTATACGGCTGGTTTATACTTCATCTTACAGAATGCGGTGGTGATGAAGCAACTGCCTTCGAATGCGAGTGTGTACGCTACCAAACGCTCCAGGACATGTACGTCCAAGCGTCGATCCCGACTACGAGTTTGCTGCTGGCTGTTGCTGGCTGTACCCTCGTACTTCTGGGCGGTATCATCATTGTTTTAGTTGGTAAACACGGGGAGGGAGCGCTGGATAAACACCGGACGTGGCGGAAGCGATCGCGAACCCAGAAAAATTCCCCCCGTTGATGCTAAGCTTACAACTACGGGACGCAACTGGCGGTGGCATTGTTGCTAATTCGCTGGGAACATTGCGCGTGGAGAATGTGGTGCTTACCAATGTAGCTGATGCCACACAACACTACGTCGTTGGGTAAAGGGTGAACTCATCATCAAAATTTATGACAAACGTTTTAATTTCTCGTCTAAACCCTGCAATTAGTTACGTGTTCTACAGTCTCCTCTATTTTGTAGTGATAGCGAATTGTTGGGGCTTGTCTGTCTTGTGAACGAACACAACGTTGTCCACTCGAAGCGTCCCGATCACAGCCTCCACCATCGATTTAATACCACGATCTCGCACCTTCAAACGCATCATGATAGGCGGTAAAATTCCTGATTTTCAATCGCCTGCACCGCCTCGCCGACTCTATCAACTCTTCCTTGTTCTGATGATCGCCATGGTAATTGCACCCGCAATCAAGAAGATGTAGCCGATAACCGCAACGATGAGACTTGTCGTAGGGATCGACGGTTGTACGTGCATGCCTTAAATATTCTCCCAGAAATCCAGCGATGGTTTGGCAAGAGTGTCAGTCTCATCAGACGATAGTTCATTGCGCACTACTCTTTTCTCGAAAATATGTTACAATTTAGTGGTGTACGCGGTCCGAAGCGAGCGCTCGATGCATAGGTTGTTTTCCACAAGATTATCGAGGTGATCATCGATGCAGATCTCGGAAATCTTCACGCCTTCGCGACGTATGTACGGCGCCCCAAGCTTCCCCTCCACACCACCGCCTCTAAAACCCTCTACCTATCACCAACGCATATGCCGCGAGATCCGTGGCAGTAGGTACATTCATAAGGAGTCTTGCGTCCGCTTCAGCTGCATTTATCGACAGAGTTACCGATAGAGTTTGCTCCACAGCTTTCGACAGCGGTCGAAGTTGCCACAACCGAGGTGGGAAGCCATAGTTGGCGAAGCCACTTGTCGGCATCGGGATAGTTTTTACTTCTGGAGCACCACGTCGGAACCGCCTCCGGTTCATCGATCAACGTGTGCATAATAGTGTTAAAGACGCTGCTCCCAGAGGCATGCTCACAAAGCCTGTAATCCCACGGTATCGCAAGGAACCGAATGCGATCCAAACACCGTATTTCATCGTTTAAAATTCTCCGCAGTAATGGCGGCTAGGATGATTCTTTGGTGAACTGCACCGGGCACGACGTGTAAGCTGAGAGTATTGAAGCCCGTGTTCATCGAAGTGTCAGACCAAGCCAACTATTACCGTGACGATACATTTGTGTTGGCTTTCAGTACAGCACTGTACTTTGTAGCTGTACCCAGGAACGCAACCGCGACCACCATACTCAGGAGATGTCAAGGGGCTTCATCTACAGTGAGGTCAGAGCCCCCAATATCCTGTTGAGGTCATCCGGCAGACTCTTCTGCTCGCCCGCGTCCCGCTCGTTGGGCTGGAAGATGTGAATTTCTATCCGTCTCGAGCAAAGGGCTGAAAAGCGCGCACGCCAGCGGCCCTGACCCAGCGACCCACACGTTCGATGAAGGCGAATATTTAACGGATAGTTTGGAGAACCTTTCTGGCTCACGTCTAGGGTGGACTCAATAAACAACTGCGTCCTCGGATTCTTTCGTGCTCGATATTACAAAGTTTGCAACCTGACAAGACCGACAGTGAAGTGGAGCTCAACTTTACGGCAACGTGCCGCGAACACCGCGAGAACGTCAACAGAGCAAGTCGTAGCCAACCGAAATTATGCTGTAGCCATTCGTCAGTCTTCTTAGTCTTGAATTGGTTGGTTTCACAACGGTTTCAGTGAATAGTCTTCTCTTAACGTTCTGGCGGTGCTGCGAAGATATACCGATACTTGGCTTGGGATTCATTCATTGTGCATTTTGCCAGCTCACAGACGCCGCAATGCCATCCACGGAAGAGTCGGAGAGCGGCTCCGACAAAACCAGCAGCACTGAGGTGACGCTAGAAATCCCGGAGACTGTCAAGACCACTGAGACCTATGCTCTAAGTGTTGGGGTTTATCGATTTCGAGCAGTGTGGGGGTCAGTGGGCTTGGCTGCTGCATTGCTTGGAGTGATGCAGATCTTTGCGAACAATGGGGTCCAGGTGGGGTCTTTTCGGTCCGTGGATTTGGATCCTGACGGCCAAAAGGAGCTTCTGGACACGTACAACGGGCGGTTGGCCAGTCTGACCTCGACGGTCATGAAGCCACTCGACATCTTTCTGAGTATGTTGGTCGCTGTTGTGTTCCTGTGTCTAAAGACGAAGTGGAGCGTTCATTTCGAAAGTCGGCGGCAATTCGTGGTGGTAGCGATCATCGGCTTGGTGGGCTACTTGCTGGACTACGGGTTCAACTCGTTGAATCTGCAGGTGGTTCCGGGGGATATCCAACCGAGGATTATGCCAGATGATCTCGCTTTGCAAACTATCGTGGACGTCGCTCAAGAACTTAGCGTCGATGGCTTCTTGGTTACAACCAAGGACGCTAAGTTCCGAGAAGATTCGCCCGACAACAGTCTACTTAACACCATAATGCGCAACTTGATCATCGCTCCCGAAGAGGTTCCAACGTGGTGCAATGACTTTGACGCCTACTCGAGCCCGCATAAGAATGTCATGGCCAGCTACGGCTTCCCAGCTCGCCCATGGCAGCAGTACGCTCTGTCGAAAGCCTTAGAACCCACCGGGTCTGGAAGCTTTCCTATGACGACTGCAGCAGTGGATCTTCCACCAGACCGAAACCTCCCCATGGATGAATCCGTAGCTACCAACTTGGCGGTGTACGCTCTGCTTGTAAGCAACAGCTTCCTCGGGTGGTGGAGAGGTGACAACCAGGCATGGACATTTAGTACTGCCGTCCACAGCACTGGGACTCTTTCGCTGGCCGAACACTTCAACTTGACAACCCGCTCTTCGTCCGATGCAACTTTCCTTAGCAACGCGCACAAGGTTATCGTCGACTACTTCAGCAGAGCCGAGAACGCCAACACGACAGATGAGCTCGCGAGAATTGAATTTTCTCGAGTTAATCTCTCCGAAATGATCGTGTTTGACGCACTGACCATTGACATCCCGACGCGGAAGTTCGGCAAGCAGGAGGATAATTCCTCAGCCTCGAACCCGTTTTACGAGCCTGTGAGCGACTATCGGTGCAACACGCAAGCTTGTGTTCTGGAAAAGTACGAGTACATGCTCCAAGATGGGACAAATAACGAGCTGGAAACGACGATTTACCCCCGTGTGCAGGCACTGGGCATCTGTCTGAATGCTGCTGGAGGCGAAGAATTAGTCGCAGATTTCAGCTATTACCGGCCGAACGAAGTCTTGCAAGCGTGTGAACAGCAATCAAACTCATCCATGATCATCGTCAGTGTCGGCAAACGCGCGGAAGGTGACTCGTTTGAGCCGGCTACAATGGTCTCGGATGCAACTGCGAGCGGTCAACTCGTCAACGCTCGAATGGTTTATTCACTCACTGTTGGACGGCTTTCGTGGTCTCCTGAACACCTTTCAGAGGTATTTAATGCCGATTGCGGAATGGCTGACGGGTGCTATGGAATCCGCTTCCCACTCGAGCAAGCGGACACTTCAAACGATAGCGAGGTCTTGATTGTTAGTAACAGCAGCATCCCGATGAATCTGCTCCGCCCGATCAACTTGAACAGTAATTATCAGAGTTTGGGCTCGTCAAAATGGAAAGTGTTGGCGTCGACTGTTGAGGAAAATCGAGGAGCGGGGCTACTAACGGAGACCAGACCCGCGCTTGTTGTTTTGCCGCGTAATTTCAAGAGGGTTGAGTGGGACCTTGAATCCTTCATGCTGTCTGATGGACTGATAAGTTGTGAGAAGACCATCGACAATTATCTGAACAACATTGAAAAGAACCACCTCTACATCGAGCAGACACTTCAGCCAGCGTATGCCGCCGGGTTCTTCTTCATCTTTCAGAACGCGCTGACCTTCAAGCAAGTAAATGTGACGGACAAATCTTCAAAGAAGTCGCTGGGTTTTTCGGGAAATGTACAAGAAATGCTTGTCCAAGCCTCCATCCCGCCCCTCAGCTTTGGTATCGTAGCGCTTGGCTGCTTGGTAATGATCGGGGGCGCTGTCATCATTGCTTTGCACGGTAAACGATGCGAAGAAGCGTTGCTCAAGTACAGTACGGCAGCTACGGTGGTGGAGGCGATTGAGAACCCAGCGAAATTCCCTCCCTTCATGTTGCAGCTGCAACTCCGAGATACCACAGTGGGGTCTGTTCCAGAAATGGGCTGAACACCCTTTGCGTTGACAAATTGGAGCTCGTTGGCAAGAGTGACAAAACGCAACGATTCGAGATTTCCACAAAATAGGTTCGAGGCTTCTTTCGTGTCATTGGAAGCAGGTCCATTAATTCATGAATGACACTGCATCTTACCTAGACACTAATTCCTACTAGCATTCAGCGTTGATTCCTTATGAGAAGAAGCTCACAACGATCAAACTGCAATATTATTTTTCCAGTAGCTCTGCTGTGATCGGTGAAATTCTCTAGCTTGATTTCCTCCACAGTAAAATAAAGCCGCTCGTCGGCAGTTCGCGAGGCTATATTCAACAAGTAAGCTATGCCTACGAGTTTGCTACTCGCGGTCGCCAGTTGTGCGCTCGTAGTGGTCTGCGGGTTAGTGATCGCCACGCTGACGAACTGCGAAGAGTTTATTGAGAACGGCTCGGCCGAGACGGCAGTGGAAGCGCTCACCAACCAGAACAAGTTCCCTCCATTCATGCTACGAATGCATCTACGGGACGACAATGGCGGGGGTGCAGCACGGCCTGCACTGGACTAGCTTCGGATGGAACATGTGGTTTTCGCTGACAAGGAGGATGCAACGCAAACGTATCTTGTTAACGCCGGTGACAGTGGAGCTAAGACTGTGACGAAAACGCCAGAACCCTGAACAAATCGCAGAATGCTGGTATTAAAACAATCGTTAGCAGAGAAATTCACCTAGGTTGATGTGGATTTTGGCTAAGATTACTTTAAACAATAATACCATAAATATGCTGAAGGGAACTCCAACTAGAGAAGGCCAGTTTTCAAGCATTGGCCGCTCCTCGTGTGGTTACCGTCTGTGCAATGTATATGTATCGTCTCACTCATGATCAGCCATAGTTACGTTATCGGGAAATAATCAACTACATGGCCTTGTTTGTACGAATAAGTTGTTCGTCGGCCAAGATGACTCCTTGAAGTTGAGTTGAGTGTGTAGTATTCAAGCCTTTGTTCAACCACAACTACATGTTGAAGTGGTCCGAGGGCACGACACGCAGAGAGACCTTCATTGGCGTAAGCATTGAAGACATAATGTTTAGCACTGCTGGAAGATCGCCAATGGTGCTGTCCCCACGCACGCTAAAGAGACCAACGACAGATCTCACTTCCACATTTGTAGCGGCTCGCACACATCCCAAGATTCCTCGCTGGTGGTCATCGATGCTTCACATGGGACTTCGCGCGCTCGGTTGGACTGCAGCGATTGCTTCCGTTGCGGTAGCAGCAACGTCTGACTCCAGCAGCAGCAGCAGCAGCAGTGAAGGCAACTCGACGACCAAGTGCTTCCCCTCGAACTTCTTTTCGGCTCCGCGACGGCGTCGCACCAAGTTGAAGGCGCAGTGAACGAAACCGGTCGCACACCCAGTGTCTGGGACGAGATTTGCGGTACTTCTTCGTTCCCGAACTGTGCTAACGTGGCCGACGACTTCTTCCACCGCTACAAGGACGACATCAACACGATGAAGGGCGACGGGTACGGCTCCATGCGCTTCTCCATCTCGCGGTCGCGCGCCATGAACTGGAACAGCACGCTCCAGCGCATGCAGCCCAACCCGGAAGGGCTCGCCTTCTACCACTCGCTGGTGGATGAGCTGGTCGACAACGGCATCGAGCCCGTGCTGACGCTCTTCCACTGGGATATGCCCATCGAGCTGTACTCGGCCGGAGACTTCCTGAACGCCACCATCATCGACCACTTCACGGACTACGCGCAGCTGATCTTCTCGGAGTTTGGGCAGAAGGTCAAGTACTGGTCCACCATCAACGAGCCGCTCTCACATGTACATCTTCTACATATACGCGGGGACAGACAGCGATGAGTATGAGGCAGCGCACACTCTGCTACTTGCACACGCCGAGATGGTAGCTCTGTTCCGTAGTCTCCAAGAGCAGGGCGTCGTCCAGAGCAGCGCTCGTATCGGCCTCGTCCTCTCTGGATTCGGCATCCCTTACGACGACACCAACGACGCGGACGTGGAGGCAGCCGAGCGCTACAACCAGTTCAACTCCGGCTGGTTCCTGGCTCCACTTACGACGGGGGACTACCCGCCCATGATGCGCGAGCGTGTGGGCAGTCGACTCCCCAACTTCACGGACGAAGAAGCTGCTCTCGTGGGGTCGTACGATCTCATCATGGTCAACCACTACTACTCGAACCTCATCACGTACTGCGACTCGGAGCACTCGGCAACCAACTGCTCCAGTCTCGCGGAAGGATACTACGCGGACATGGGGGTCGACCACTCGCAAGTGCACCCAGAGTCGGTCATCGGCTCGGGGAGTCTTGCCAACCCCACTAGCTGCACCGACCACTTCGGGTTCCCGCCCAGCTACATGGCCTACATCCGCTGGGCCAACGCCTACGACACGAGCGCCGACATGCTGCTGACCGAGAACGGCTGGTGCGGCAACGAAACCATCGACAATCAGGACCAGCTCTGGTACTACCGCACGCACCTCGAGATGGTGCACCGAGCCATCTACGAGGAGAACATCCCCATCATCGGCTACACGGCCTGGAGCTTCGTGGACAACTACGAGTGGGGGTCCTACGCGCCTCGCTACGGCCTCTACTACGTCGACTTCCCGGACAACATCGGCGACAAGGACGTCTACTCCGTTCCGTCGACGTATTTGAACCGTACGGCGCGCACGGCAGCGAAGTGGTACGCGAACTTGGCGACGACGGGGTGTTTTGAGTCGGAACCGGAAGACGAAAAGTGGCTGGCTTACCTGTAGTACACCTCAGTACTGCTCGAATGGGGCTGAGAGTTGATGTGTTCACATTTGGCTAGTCTTTCTGCATTACCACTTTCAGAGGAATGATTTAGCGGGTTTATCTCGAAACTTGTTGATAGGAGTAGCTTAAGCAGAAAATCGTTTGGACATACAAAACAGTGAGCTTTTCCCGTCCAAACCTTCACTATGTGCCCCACCCTCGTTGCGTAGACATTTCAATTATGTTTTATCCATTCGAATTGAAAGGTAAAATCGACACCTGGTAGATCACAGACCTCGATAAGCTCGCAACCGGATGAATTCTCTGAATGTTGAATAAATATACAGACTTACCGAAGTGTACAACGCGAAATGTCAGTGTCATCAATACCCATATCAGTAGCGTTGATTGCACGAACATCATCTGCTTCTCCAACACAAACGCAAGCTGATAGAGTGCATTGATCCCGCAGTTCCGTTTCATGATCAGCGCGAGAGCTACAAACGATGCGAGCTCCAAGAGTGCATACAGAAACATTCTTAAAACCATGACGTCGACATTTTCAAGAGAGACTCCATCCATTTCCGTGTGATACTGCGCGCTGGATTGGTGGACCATCGTCGAAATGAAGACGCCGTACACCACGGGGATGATTATCTCCACATACTCGGTCAACACGAGGCATTCTGACGTAAACAGCACCTCGAGAGCGTCTTTAAGAACAACGGAGTTGTCCACTCTAGGTCTTCCCTGGCCCAAAGCTATGATATTAGGTATATCATCAGTCCGTGGATTTTTGTGGCTGGCCATTATTGTCGGGCGAGGCTTTACCAAATTGCTGCGAAGCGCGTTCGTATTAACGGGTTCAATGGGATCGATGATGTTTGCGGTGAGAAGCGGGACATGCGCGGCAACTGATCAAATAGTTTCGTGGTAGCCCCCGGTTGGTAAGCATTTTCGAGAGCCGTTAGTAGTTTGTTGTTCTCCGAGGAAATGTGATGTTCAATACAAGAACGAATGCTTATCCCGACGCGAACTTGCCTCCGTAGCGCCAGAGAAGAGGAGCACAGCGACCGGACAGCTTCCAGCAAAGTGCCGCTATCGGACGCGTTAGGAGTAATACCACCGGCCACTGTTCGCGTACGAGCAATGATGCAAAGAGTTCGCTGGTGGAGTTCCCGCAATTCCACTGCAGATTGCACGATATCGATAGCCACTATAACCGTGAGCGTTTTCATCGATAAGCTCTGCATGAACGTGGCGAGGTACAGGGCATCGAAAAAGTCGACAGTGAAGACGACATAGACAGGGATCATATCCTCCTTGTGCAAAGCCGTCATGGCAAAGATCTTCTTGGCCACGATCCTGAATACAGGAAGCAGCAGAAGTACTGGTAGCTCGTAGACTGTGTGGGTTGCTTGAGTGAAAAGCACTTGGCATAAAGGGTGTGCCACGTACAGCAGCACCTGCAACACCAAAATCTTCTTCACTCCTCGTAATAGCTCGTGCTTGGCGAGTAGTTCCCTAAAAGCGTGACCAGAGACAACCCGGATATACACCAATATGATTGATGAGCTCACTCCACCAAGAGTAAATATACAGAATGGAATGGGAAATACCCAAACCATCGCTGTAGCTATTCCAAAGCCATAGTTGACCTTCCAGCCAGCTGCCGGATCTTGGAGCGGAATTGTTTCTTGTAGCAGTACAGCAGCAGCGACGACTAGTGGCGTACCAATGGTGATGAATAGCGCGCGAGTCAACGAGGTTTCACGAGAATATTCTTCTACACCTTTGCCCAGCCTTAGTTGTCTAATCCGCATCCAAAGTTGTCAGCTTTTATTTTGGGTGGGAACGAGGTACCCGAATTAAGGGGTACCACTCTCCTTAGTGCAAGCGAAGTCGTCTAATCCCCAATCAAAGTTGTCGGAACTGACGAGAACCTGACGTGAAGTTCCCGCGCGCGCGAAGTTGACCATGACTTCGTGCGTGGCGCGCTCACTCCTCAATCTACCCAACATCGCACGAGTGCTATAGCATCTGCCGGGACTGCGCGACGACGGCTTCAGCCATGAGCGACAACGTGATGCGAGCCAACGATAATGTCCGGCGGCGCGCTGCGCAGAAGCAATAACAGCGGTGGCCGCAAGCGCTAGCAGCAGTATGACCACACGCCACAGTACACAACGCGCATCAAGAGTATCATCCGCGTACTGCTCTACATGTACATGCACTTTAGGTACGTGCCCGAGTTCCTGAGCCCACTGCTCATCAGCGACGACCAGCCGATCATGAAGACCGAGGCGCGCAAGCGCATTCTCGAGCGCGCAGCTCATGTGAACATGGCCAACATCACGCAGCACATGGTGCAGAAGATAGAGCTGCACGCGGCCAAGTTCGTCAACGCCACAACTCGCAGCGAGGACATGGTGTACGGCGAGCAGAAGCCCATCGGTGCTTACTTTGATGCTGTGCATGTGTACTGTGGCATGTGTAGCTTTTGGTCAGTGCCAACTTTGATTGGGGATTAGACGACTTCGCTTGCACTAAGGAGAGTGGTACCCCTTAATTCGGGTACCTCGTTCCCACCCAAAATAAAAGCTGACAACTTTGGATGCGGATTAGACAACTAAGGCTGGGCAAAGGTGTAGAGACATCAACCGTTCAATGGAGTACTTTCCTCCACAGTGACCGACTTGGACAGCGTATCAAGCGTTAACAAGCCATGACGACTTTGCCTTACAGAGATTATTGATGCTTTCGAGTTTGGATGCAGGAGGCGCTGACGTTGAGGCCGAGGTCATGGACAGTCGACGTAATGGACTCCGATAAAACTAACGTGCCAAGGTTCACACTAACTTGTATTTTGAGACGAAAGTCATTGGGGTATTCATAGATTCATAGATTTCAGCATTAGCCATGCCACGAATACAATAGGCAATATTGGCAGCCAGTGCTGCGAGCTGAACGGGATATTCATTGAAAGCGACCGAGCGGCGACGGTATTTTTCTTTCATCAGAACCTACTTTTTCTTTTTCTTAAGCTTCACCCTACCTCACCAGACCGTCGTCGCCAAGTTGCGAGATGGGTGCATGCCTCTGTTTCCTGTCCAACATAACGAGGTAACTCCTGAGCCACTCCATCATCAGAAGTGCATCGCCCACCCTGTCCATAGAAATAAAAACAACTTATTTCATGAGGCTATATCATAGGCAGTACATGTATTATGTTTGTCGATGTTGCTTTATAGGTGATATGCATGTAAGCATTTTTTTAAGCAACTCGCTTTCGAGCCAAGTTAGCTGTAAGTTAGTAGCTTTAGCTCGAGTTGGCCATGGGACTCGGCGAGGTCCAATTGGGATTACAGTGGTTGCGCCTTAGGTGTCTGCAAACCGATGAAGTCATTCTCTCAAAGATTGAATTGCTGCGTTTCGCCCGATCTATTTACCAAAACCATGCTCTTCACGCGAAGCGAGTCTAGCACGGGTTCTGGTAGACCTCTTGCAGCTTCTTCACGGAGCTGAACGTGCAACAGGAAATGAGGAAACTTGTCCTGATTCCCCATTGCTTCAGCCGCAGTGCTTGCTGCTCCGTGGTCGAGCAAGAGCCCGTCTCCCTTCTTGGCAAGCTTTCCGATGCTAATCGAACATACTAATACCACCACGCATCCTGCAACAGCTAAAACCAAGTTGGTCGTTGGGATCGAGGCTTGAACGTACATATCTTGAATGTTTCCCGAAAATTCCAGGGAAACTTGCGAAGTAGAACTGTTCAATGATATACGCTGTTGAACAACGCCATTCTGGAATATGAAGAAGAACCCGGCCGTATACGCTGGCTGAAGCGCGCGCTCAATGTATAGATGGTTTTCTCCACATGCGTGAGGTGTTTGTCAATAAACAATTCGCAGAACTTCCAGCCTTCCTCTTCCATGTAAGCTGTAAAAGATGTATCGACAGTTTCGAAATTGCGTGGCAAAACGGCCACTGCCGGTCGAGTCTCTGCTACCAGCTCTGCACCTCGAGTTTCGTCAACGGTGGAGACCAATATTTTCCATTGGGAGATACTAACAGAGTGCTGGAAAAACAACTCGTTCAGGTTGATCGGGTTGAGCAAGTTTATCGGAACCCCACGTGCGCTAGACACCAGAACTTCGGCTCTAGAAGTATTCTCACCATTGTCCAACGGAAATTGAATGCCATAGCAGCCACTCTCAACCAGGCACTCTGCACTGAACACATCAGAGAGATCTTCCGGTGTCCACGAAAGCCGGCCAACAGTAAGAAAGTAAACCATGCGAGCATTCTTCAACTGGCCAGCTATGGAGACCCCAGGATTTGTATTTGCCGGGCGTCTTTCAAACGCGTCCCCTTCCAGGCGTTTACCGATGCTGACGATAATCATAGACGTATTTGAGCGCCGTTCACAGGCTTGGAACACCTCGTTTGCACGCCAATAGTTGAAGTCCACCACAAGATCTTCGCCCCCAGCCTCGTTCAAACAAATGGCCAGGGCCTGCACGCGTGGGTAGATTGTCGTCGAGGCTCCGTTAGCAATAAATTCTCCCAAATCGTTCAGTAGACAAGCGTCATGGTTACACAAGACGGAATTCAGGGATTCGTAGAAATCCGATGAATTGTTGGCCTGCTTCCCAGTTTTCTGCGTCGAAATCTCTATCGTGAGAGCGTCGAAGACCATAGTGTCTGACAAGTCAACGTGTGCAAATTCTACTTTCGCCAAATCGTTCGTAGTGCTGGCATTCGCTGTCTTGCGGAAGTAGTCAGCGACAACTTCGTGTACGTTGGCGAGGAATGATACCTCTCCGGAGAAATGTTCCGTTAGATTCAAGTGGTCCGCCATAGCGAAAGAATCCGTACGATCCTTGTAGTAAAGATACCAATCATGACCCCACGCCACGTCGTCTTCTCCCCACCAGCCGAGAAAGTTGTTGCTCACTAACAACGCGTACGCTGCAAGGTTAGTCGCAATCGACTTATTCATCGGGAGCTCCGTATCCGATGGCAGTTCGGATGCAGCAGCGTTCATGGGCAGAGTAAGCACACAACTGGGCTCTAACGCCGTCGAAAGAGCATTCTGCTGCCAACTTCGTGCCGGAAACCCGTAACTCGCTGCTATCTGCTTAAAAGGATAGGAGTAGTCATTACTCTTGTTGCACCAAGTCGGAACATCTTCCGTGGTGGCCAGCAAGTTTCTCATGATCGTGTTGAGAATACTGTTGCCAGGCGTGCCTTCACGAATACTCGAGCTCCACGTCGTTGTCAAAAATCCATCGGCGTCCTGAGCTTGGCTGTCGTTGTAGTCGTTGCTTACGGTTAGATTCGATCGTTCATTTTTTCTCTTTTTTATCTTTTATTCCTGGCGGGCCTACAGTAAAAATTGAGCTCTCGGTACGGTCGCGTTTGATACATAGGTTATCAAGAGGCCTAAGTTTTCTTATTTTTGATTGGCCAGTTATTAGCTCGATCGGCTAGGTTCATCGTCTCCAGACTGACGACTAAATCACCAGTCTCACTTTGGAGACGAGCGTCTTCACTGCGTTTCGATGGTGCAGAGCGAAAGCATCGTTGCTGCAGTTGCTGCGGCCACGGGGGCTCTCGCGACGGCGGTCCACACCACTGTGTGGGCAATTTCGAACCCAAAGCAGAACATCCTTACCCTGACACCGCTAGAGTTTGAGGCTATGCTTTACGACGCGGTCTACGACGAGTGGTTTCGACAGAATCTCAGGTGTAGCCAAGCTACGTTTCTACGGCTTTGTGGTGTTCTGCGTCAGGAGCTGAAAGATTTCGAGCTAGATCGATTTATGAAGGAGCACTCTTTTGAGGAGAAGGTTGCTTGAGCAGTAAGGGTGCCTTCCATGGCTGCGAGTTCTCGAGTGTGATGGTGCTGAGTCGAGCAGCTTGACACACCAAAACTAAGACGGTCTCCAGCCAACCGACCACATCGGCTCGGTTCACCTTAGGGGTAGGCTTACCGGAGAGGAGCGAGACTGAGACGATCATTCCCCGACCAGGCCCTAAGAAACACTTGTCATTGATGGACAAAAGGAAAATGTTCGCACTACGTTCGGGTTTGTAAGACTCTTGAATGCGTAGTGGAGTCTAATGCAGTCCCTCCCAGGAGCCAGCCATACAGATATTATCGTGTTCAAGTTCTCGTTATTTGTCTCATTGGTATCAATCGGGCTGGAGAACAAGACACATCGCCTACTAAATGGATCTAATGTGAGAAGCACGATATGGTCACTGGGTAAGTCATTAGCTTAGAAGATTCAACTACACCAAATGTGTCAGCCCCATTCGAGCAGTACTGAGGTGTACTACAGGTAAGCCAGCCACTTTTCGTCTTCCGGTTCCGACTCAAAACACCCCGTCGTCGCCAAGTTCGCGTACCACTTCGCTGCCGTGCGCGCCGTACGGTTCAAATACGTCGACGGAACGGAGTAGACGTCCTTGTCGCCGATGTTGTCCGGGAAGTCGACGTAGTAGAGGCCGTAGCGAGGCGCGTAGGACCCCCACTCGTAGTTGTCCACGAAGCTCCAGGCCGTGTAGCCGATGATGGGGATGTTCTCCTCGTAGATGGCTCGGTGCACCATCTCGAGGTGCGTGCGGTAGTACCAGAGCTGGTCCTGATTGTCGATGGTTTCGTTGCCGCACCAGCCGTTCTCGGTCAGCAGCATGTCGGCGCTCGTGTCGTAGGCGTTGGCCCAGCGGATGTAGGCCATGTAGCTGGGCGGGAACCCGAAGTGGTCGGTGCAGCTAGTGGGGTTGGCAAGACTCCCCGAGCCGATGACCGACTCTGGGTGCACTTGCGAGTGGTCGACCCCCATGTCCGCGTAGTATCCTTCCGCGAGACTGGAGCAGTTGGTTGCCGAGTGCTCCGAGTCGCAGTACGTGATGAGGTTCGAGTAGTAGTGGTTGACCATGATGAGATCGTACGACCCCACGAGAGCAGCTTCTTCGTCCGTGAAGTTGGGGAGTCGACTGCCCACACGCTCGCGCATCATGGGCGGGTAGTCCCCCGTCGTAAGTGGAGCCAGGAACCAGCCGGAGTTGAACTGGTTGTAGCGCTCGGCTGCCTCCACGTCCGCGTCGTTGGTGTCGTCGTAAGGGATGCCGAATCCAGAGAGGACGAGGCCGATACGAGCGCTGCTCTGGACGACGCCCTGCTCTTGGAGACTACGGAACAGAGCTACCATCTCGGCGTGGGCAAGTAGCAGAGTGTGCGCTGCCTCATACTCATCGCTGTCTGTCCCCGCGTATATGTAGAAGATGTACATGTGAGAGCGGCTCGTTGATGGTGGACCAGTACTTGACCTTCTGCCCAAACTCCGAGAAGATCAGCTGCGCGTAGTCCGTGAAGTGGTCGATGATGGTGGCGTTCAGGAAGTCTCCGGCCGAGTACAGCTCGATGGGCATATCCCAGTGGAAGAGCGTCAGCACGGGCTCGATGCCGTTGTCGACCAGCTCATCCACCAGCGAGTGGTAGAAGGCGAGCCCTTCCGGGTTGGGCTGCATGCGCTGGAGCGTGCTGTTCCAGTTCATGGCGCGCGACCGCGAGATGGAGAAGCGCATGGAGCCGTACCCGTCGCCCTTCATCGTGTTGATGTCGTCCTTGTAGCGGTGGAAGAAGTCGTCGGCCACGTTAGCACAGTTCGGGAACGAAGAAGTACCGCAAATCTCGTCCCAGACACTGGGTGTGCGACCGGTTTCGTTCACTGCGCCTTCAACTTGGTACGACGCCGTCGCGGAGCCGAAAAGGAAGTTCGAAGGGAAGCACTTGGTCGTCGAGTTGGCGCTACTGCCCGCGCTGCTTGAGGAAGTTCCAGCTTGCGATGGACTAGCGGTTGCTGCGGCGGTAGTGTCGCCACAACTATCGCTAGCGGTAACGAAAGCCACACCCCAGCAGAAGGCGAGGCCGAGCGTGCGTAGCCCGAAGTGAACCGTCGGCCCAAGGTAAACGAAGACTTGGTATGTAGTTTATGTGGTTGCAGCTGTTCGCAAAGTGAGAAGTGGGGGATCTGGCACTTGATACCCGATTGACTTCGTTGGTGGTCTTCGTCACCGCACGTAAGTCAAACGTCACATCGGCAAGGCTTGCATTGGCGGTTGATAGCATAGGCACCCTCGAATACCGTGTCACCACTTTTGACGTGGTTGAATTAGTGGGGCGCATAGGACTGCTGCCGGCAATTTGCCGGTTAAGAGTCGGCTACAGCATCTTGAAGGGGCCACGTGTACTGACTAAGACAACGTAATCATACCGAGTGGTCATATTCTTGACATAGCTGAGCAGTCAGAGGATATTCATGCCGGAGAACTAGCACGACATGATCAATGTAAATGGTATTCTGCTCGGCACCCAGCGGGCTATACGAAACGTAGATACATTGGTCTTGAACGACAAACGCTTGGCAGTATGTTTCAGCGAGGTCAAGCTGCGGGAGTGTGTAAGCAAAACCTGGATGTCTTGAAGTTTGGGCGCTGGTCCCTTTCTTCGTTGTGGGCACTCTACTTCCGTGCTCAATCTGGACGCGCGGTGGAGAGCGGCCCGTCTCCGTCTTGTCCTTGTTTTTTTTTTCCTCCGTTGACTCAACGGCGTTGAGGTGGTGTAGAGTCTGCAACTGACAAGTTGTGCGCGCCAGCATTATCCCATCATCTATCCCATCATCCATTTGAGCGATGAGTACTCTAGTACACACCAACACACTAATAGCGAGGCACGCTCTCGATCCTAAAGTATTGTTTCCACTGGCCATGCGATTGGAGACAGTGACAGGAAGGTGCCGCACTGAGTTAACCCCTCCAGCCCGGCTGCTGCATAACGCTGGATTAGGATTTTCCTTAAACTGCATATATGCAGTTTAAGCGATTTTTGACTTGAAGTTTGTATGGGTTGTATTTTCCCTCGCCACATGGTATACAAACTTTAAGATTAACTTTTGTCGGGTTTCTGTTCGCGCCTTTCTTTTGCAACATAGGAAAGGACGGACAATTTCTCAAAATTCAAAATATGGGATCTAGCAGGTTCCCCGTACTGCAACTGATTTGCATATAATGCTAGAGGCTTTTGGGACACTCCAAACGAGTGGTTCAGCACTTTGCCGCTCGCCGCCTTTTGAAAACGGGCCTCATTCGAGAATTTGCGCGCGCGGGGCACACATCGACAGAGAAGCTGTGCGGGGAAGATCGCGCTTAACTGCTGTGATGATAGCTTGCAAGAGCAAGGCTAGGCACGGGCTGGACGACCACTACTTCTACCTGTGGTCTGAAGGCGACGCAAGCAGCACCAACGGCGTAGACGTATCTGTGGCGATGAATCGTTGGGTGAGTCCAACGCAATTCGTATGGTTGCATTGTTTTATGCTAACTAAAAAATCTCCGAGGCGGTTATATGATCTGTATGCAGTTCTCGACTCGGAATCCATACTACAGAACCAGTCTTTCACCTTCTTCGACTTTGCTACAGCTTCCCTCCCGGATTTGGCCCTGCTTCAGCTTGCGCAGCTAGTGATGCTCGTATCGCTGCCGCCGCCGACGTCAGTCGGATGAATTATGCGGCTGAGACTGAGAGTACCCTGCTACTGCGGACGCAACCAAACTGATCATCATTCAAGTGCGGTTTCAGCGCTGGGCGAGTCGGGTAAGTTGAATGTTATCCTGCATGTAGGTACTATACTGTGTTGTAAGCTGCATCTTATACTGAACATTTCTCTGAATATGCTGTGCAGGCCCCGTTGATGAAGCTAGCGGGCTCGTCAACAAGTTGATAGCAAACAACAACGACTGAGACTGGCGCGATCGACTTCGCTGAAGACATGGAGCCTTGCTGCGCTCCGGATGACGAAAATGATGGATTGCAGCTGGATTAAGTGTGTCAAGAACGTTTGAACAATACCGGGGGCAAAGATGAAGTGTTGGCGAGCAATTCCGTCCAAGTCTGCGCGGAGTGTCAACGAGGCGGAAAGACTTCTTATTTCACAAGATGGTTGTGTATGGTCAACGGAAATGAAGCTGTTCCGTTTAGCCTCTAAGTAACAGCGTATATCCACACTGAAAAACAATGTAATTTATCCTAGCATTCCATGAGCCGACTTAGTTCCTACAGCATACGTTCTTAGGCGAAGGGATTCCCGGTCGCGCCATGCTCGGGTAGCGTGTCAGCTAGTGACAAAGTACCAAGTGCTAAAACGTAAAAGTCGCCTATGTGTTCATGACGGGTTGCAGGCGGGCATAACAAAGTGCGGCTGAAGACGTCTGGTTTTCTCTTCATGCTGGCCCAGCGCCATGTACGAGATGCGGCTACGACCTATTGAGACGTGGCCCAAGTAATGCCTACATGATAAACTGATTGAAGGCAACACCATCCGAGCACAACGACGGTAGAGCTTTGCCTGACACTCCACGGATCTCTGCGTCGAGCAAAAGTTGTCGCACATTGCCAAATTAATTAAGCTGAATATTATTCTGATGTTAGGCTGTATAAAGACAGAATAATGCTGATTGCATGCGTGTTGTTTTTCAGTAAGCACTCTGTTTACCACTGTAGTGCAGCTTCAATCTCCTGTTTTCGCGCACGCCGATCTCAACCTGCATCATGTTTGTGCAGGCCGATCTTGACTTGCATCCTTCGACTTCAGTTTATGAGCAGTGTCTTGCTGCTAGACGTGTGTTCAAGCAGCTGTTGATGCTGGATGCTTGCTTCAATAGAAAATTGTATACAACAAAAAACGCTCAGAGGCGTATCCTTTGATCGCGTTACCAGCCCAATGTGATCGCGTTACCAGCTAGGGGTGACACCCCAACTCCGTATATGATAAACGGTATAGGAAGTTTGATTTTCCAAAATTTAGAAAGTGAGAACAAGGTGCACTGCCGGTGGGCGCATCTTCTGTTCCGCCACTGCCCTGTCCATTTCCTTTGTAACCGGTATTATGCAGCTTAGCTCTGTGACTTTGGCTAACAAAAGGCAGTATACGGCAGTTTTAGCACCGCTCTACACACTTTTGCAAATCTCAGCCTTTCGCTTGCCGCTAACCCGATCCCTTTATATACATAGGTCAAGTCTAATTGCATATGAAAAAGTTTTGAGGCTCCGGTCTGGAGGGGTTAAGTCGATTTGATGCTTGCCTCGCTGATTCTAGGGTATCACTGGCAGCAAGACCGCAAGGCATGTTGAAGTCCTTGTCGTGGTTTCGATATGCGGGTTTTGCATCAAAAGGCATAGAAATGGATGGTTATGCCCTGCTGAGCCAAATACATCCTACCTCCAACGGCGCCAGCACAATTGTATCATGGCACGCTACAGCGCAACGCTAAGACTTTCAGCCACGCTCGAAAATCGTTGAGCTGCATCCTCCTTTCGTCAAAACCCTTCTAGTGCTGAACAGCTGTACCGCCATGGCCCATGGCCCATGGTTGCCGCGCTATCGAAACCGCCACTCATTGCTTCTTCGAGTGTGAGCCCATCCAGATATTGTGGCAGGTACTGTGGGAGCCTTTAGCTCCTGCTTTTCGATGAGCAAGGTACAACCTTCCAAAATCAATATTCAAACGACTCATAAAAAACAGAAAACCGATCTATTTGCATTACACGACAGCTTCCTCGATAATGTGGTCGACGTCTTGGTCAGCGTCCACAACTGGTCCAGCCAACGAAAGCTGCTGCAGCTCATCTACCAGCGACGCCGCGGCGAGGCACTCGTCGCTCAGCTGCAAACTACACTTCTTGTACCCATTCGCAATAGTGTCGGTGTTTAGCCCATTCCAGCTACGACGCACCCACCTGCACATTCCGGCACGTCCTGGAGGTTCCAGCTTGAACTTCTCGCCCTCTGGGCGCGGCTGGTTTAGCTGCGCCTGCATGTCGTCGAGCCACAGCTTCCGGAGCCCCCACTTGAATGGGAAGTTCCATGGTGCATCTGTCGGTTGGCAGACGGCGGTGGCGTTCGGCGGAACCTTAATCAAAACGACCTTGATCGAAGCAGCGTAGAGAAGCACTTCCGAAGTCCAGTGTCCGCTAAAGTCGTCCCAGAGAAGCAGGATGGGCTCCTCTGAGAATGACCGGTTGCAAAAGTGAAACTTTAGAAATCGTATCGAAAGATCTGTATTCCACCAGCCTAGCATACAAAACCAAACCATGATCAAAATTAGTATCATAGAATCCCATCACAATAACTTCACAGCATGAGCCCACCATTTTCGTTCGTGTAAATCTGCAGTCCTGTTTCCTCTTTGATGCGCTTGATTTCCGGCCACGTCCGAACACCGAACCCACAGCGCTTCTCGTTGTTGGTCTCGACAGTTTCTTTGTTCTTGGATGGCTTCATCTTGAACACGACGAACGGCGTGTGCTTGACCCCGTTCGAGTCCCCCAACAGCATCACAGTTGCCCGTTCTTTTGAATACCCCGCGCACTTGGCCCAAACCGTTTTAGCACTACGGGCATTGATTATTTTCTTCATTGGCAAATATTCAAATAAAGCAGCTTCATACATACACACCTTCGAATTAGCTTTGTTAAATAAAATAAAAAACTGTTTGGTCGGCATTGTAAATGCGCTTGATACCCAGTTGGCGCGCCATCTTACAACCTCTTCTGCAAAATCCGCCTTCACCTTTTCAATATCCGCAGGACTGACTTGGCCCTGGCGTGTGGGCGCCCGCATGCTCAGACGATGGCGACCTCTGAAGCTCTTGATCCACTTGTCCGACGCCCTGAAGGAGGCGACACCAGCCTCCACAGCAATCCGCTGAGCTTGGAAAGTTAGCATTCGGGGCGACACGGGTACCCCCTCCTGTCTAAGGCTATTAATCCATGCTACGATCTCTAGCTCAACAGATTCAGAGAGAATGGTCCCTACCCCAACGCTTCGCGCCTTTAGATGGACCCTTTTAGAGCTGCCTCGAGCTTGGCTGAGTCCCTTCGCCAGCGCTGGATCATGGTGCGCTTGAATTGTAGCGTTCCGGCGCTAGTTTCGGCCAGAAGTGCGCACTAGTACTGCGCATCTTGGGTAGAGGGGCAGATGCCCAGAACGCGAGAGCTGTCAGCTTCTTCTCCTTCTTCTCCACTGAAATACCCTTAATTAGGTGCTTCATGTGGTGGCGCCCCTTGCCTCCGAGGCGCGGTCTGCCCACAGGGCGCGGCTTGACGCGCGTCATGGCAAAAGCCGAATGTCTGTGATACAATGCTGGTGCCGTCAGACTTGCGGCTAATTGGTTGGTTTGGGGCTTGTGCATCTCTCTACAATGTAGAGTCTACATGCGATTCAGGGACTGCTGCTCAACACTTTTTAATTGGCTAATATCAGGGTGCAGCTCATATGAGGGTGCAGCTCACTACTTCTCCGGTCCGGAAAAGAATTAACAGTTAGGTTTTTTCATAAAACAACCTCAAAAAATCGATTTATGATTGGTCGAAGTACCCTATTATGCACTGATGTACCATCTCTCATTGGACAAAAAGCCAACATCAGTGATTTGTATGAAAAAAACTCAAACATGATTGGCTGTTTTTCAGGCGTTGGAAGATTCGATTGGTTATGGCGACATAAGACACAAATAAGCTCTCTTTCACCTTTCTAAAGAGTATTTTTACGCTCAAATCTGATCATTTTTAATAACGCTGAGAATTTAAACCTAACAAACCCAAAATTCGACCATTTAAACTGGCCGATACAGACCGCAATGGCGGGAAAACGCATTTAGGAAACAATCGGTGCGATACAGCAGACAAAGGGCTTTTCGTCAAGGCCAATTACAGCTCTGTTGGCGTAGTAGAACGTGAATTATGGTCGATTATATGAACTGTTAATTCTTTTCCGGACCGGAGAAGTGCATGCGATTTGCGGTAAAGTATTATAGTTTCGGTGATATTCTAATGTAAATGTTCCATTGTAAAGATTCGGTTACGTTGTGTGAATGTTTGGAAACTATTGAGAAATTCTCAATAGTGGGTAGCCACGGTAGTTTAGCCATAAATAGGCCATAAAAAATAAACGCTCCACTTTTACTTAGGCACTAAATGCGGCAGCGGAGCGGGTGGAGTGGGCCGGGTCGGCCAAGTTTCGACCGGACCCGCGAAACTTGGCCCGAGCCATTTAAACAGGTGATACCCTTTTATTTTCGGGTTTTATACGCAATGACCCGCGAAACTTTTGTGCGCCACAAATAGCCGGTGCTCCGCACCCCATTTCGCCACATTTTGCCACAACCAGAGAGGGCATACTGAGGCCAAGTCACTGCTCGACGCGCGCAATCGCCACCACCATGAAGACGTTGCTGCTCGCGCTTGCGGCCTCCGTGTCGCTGCCATCAGCGTCCGCCATCCGCATGCGACCCGACGGAGGTCCTCTCTTCGCCTCGTCCAAGGTGGTGAAATCCTTTGACGTCGACAGCTTCGACGCCATGCTCAACGACTCGCAGACGGTCTGGCTCGTGGACTTCTACTCGCCCTGGTGCCCGCACTGCCGCCAGTTCGCGCCGCAGTGGGAGGAGGTGGCCGGCGTCTACGCCGACGTCAACACCGTCCAATTGGGGGCGGTCGACTGCACTGAGCAGAATGAGATCTGCGACCGAGAGGACGTGCACTCGTACCCGGGCGTCAAGATGTACCACGTGACGAACGAGGCCATCGTCATGCCCCATGCTCGACACGTGTACGCCCGTCAGGTGGCCAGGTGGATCGAGGAAACTCTGCACGAGAACAATATGCAATCAGGCATTGATATCGATACGGTGTATACCAAGAACCCGCTTCGGGACGATATGAAGAAGAAGGAGTTCAAGTTCGGAGACCCCGTGGAGCCTTTGCACGATGACCGGTCCGCGGAGATTCAGCGAAAAAGGCTGAAGGATGCGGCCGCAACGACGTTGCTTACCTTTGAAGACGGGTTTTTCATGGGCACGGCGGTGCTGGATGGACAGAGGTATAAGGCTGCGGTCGCGTGGGTATCGGCGCTGGCGGCGTCGTTCCCCATGAAGGAGAACCGAGCGGCGTTTGCTCTTCTTGTGAACGAGATGAAGCAAAAGGAGCGGTGGGGGAAGATGGAGTGGAGAGAGAAGCTGGAAAAGTGGAAAACGACGGCCAATGCGATGAGCTCTCCTCGTAACCTCTTCCTGTCGAAAGACGAGTTGGCGCTGTGTACAACGTACACTTGTGGGCTGTGGGGGCTGTTCCACAGCCTGACGGTCAGTGACGTCAAGACCGGGACGCAGTTGAAGCCGAGTGAGATCATGTCTGCTATCCGTCTCGTCGTCAAACACTTTTTCGGCTGTGAGGAGTGCAAGCGCCACTTCCTGCAGGCAAACCCCGAGAGTATCATCGACAAATTGGCGCTGAGGGACGACGATGGGCCTCATGCCGTCGCATTTTGGATCTGGACGATGCACAACACCGTCAACAAGGTCCTCGGCAAACCTAGGTGGCCTACGAACTTGTCCTGCCCCAACTGCTACACTGCCACTGATCAGCCGCTGTCATTAGATCCGGCACAGCTGAGTGAAGAGGACATTGTTGCATACATCAGAAGCGTCTATAAGATCGAGGGCAGCTTGAAACTCGAGCAGCGTGCTGCCAGCGCTACATCATGGAGCTCGGTAGGGGGCTTCACTTGGATGGCAGCTGCTGCTCTACTACTTGCCGTTTTTGCGATGTTGCTCCAGCAGAACAAACACTGGTTGGTTGGAGTCAAAGCGCTGAAGGGGCGTGATCACATCGCATAGAAACATCGTGGCTAAGCTTGAGCTTATGTAGTTAACTGGTTGTGATGGAGATGTTCTACCGACCATTCGCAAGCTCAACGGCCACTGTGACGTTTGCTGATACAAAATCAAACTCATTGGATGTAACTAAGCTTTAGCATGATCATGTCATTCTTGCCATTAATTCTCTGAAAAGTTCTGATCAACCGGTCGGGGACGTGCATGCCGAGTCACGGCCGAATCCGCATATGACCAGACGCACAGGTTTCGTGAACCATCACAATCGGCGAGTAAGCCCAACTATGGATCAATGTTGTTCGTGTTCGTGTTCGTGCCGACACTGGCTAGCATAGTGCTTTTATCGCGATGATGGCTCAAACCGCAGGCGATGGAGTTAACGTGTGTGGACTAACACTTACTTAAAAGTAAACCACATTGAGAAGAGCCCCTCGTACATTGAAGATATACTGTATCGTGATCATTATTATTAGTGGAGTTTTCTGGCGAATCGCCACTGGCGATACGCGGAAAATATTGTGAGAGCGCCTTGGTGAAGCACAGCACAGTGGATAGAGCTGCAGAAGCAGTCGCGAGCCAAAACAAAATTCCACCGTTCATGCCGTGACTTCATCTTTGGGATTGCGACACTGGCAAATTAGTGGAGGCTTCGTTAGACTCACTCCGTTCCGAGAAGCACGTGCTCGTCGATAGGAAAGATGAAATATGTTGTCCGCAGAAATGACCTCGAAACCGACGAAAGTGGTGGCGAGTGAATTGATGATGGGGCATAGGAGTACAATATCCACCTTGGTTAGTCCCCGTCCGCTATACTGCATACAACTGGTTCAACCGCACCGCATAGCCCTTCCGAGCGAATCACCGTTTTGTAAATCACTATAGCATTGATTCATGTTAATGCCTCTACAGTGCACAACCAAAGCTCAATGACTACATGTAGTATCAATGTCTAGGTAGTACGAATGTCTGCGAAAACGCCGGGATCAACACTTGCGGGGCAAAAACTGTGAATTCCGAGCTACGATGAGTCCCAGACGAACACCCCAGGGTTTCTGCTCCCACGGGTCCTCAGACGGAATCACGAAATCGTGTGGAACTTCCTCATCTCCATGAAGCTCGGCGTACGTGCTCAGTAACGGCGCCACGCGCTCTTGCCACGCCCGATACGACAACTTGACGTTCAATCCGAGCTTGTCTAGCTTGTCAATGTCGCGTCCATAATGTGCGAAAAATGTCCCCATGCATCGCACATGGGAGAGTTTTCCACCCAGCCTTTCCCCCATGTTTTTTCAGACCAAGGGGCTTCAGACGGAACAACAAATTTCGCGAGGACTCAGCCGTTCTTGAACAGATCCACATACGTTTCAAGAGCTGGAATAATAATCTCGTTCCACACCGCAGTATTGCGGTCCCAAGCAAAACCTAGGGCGTCAAGCACGGGTCTGTCGCGAGTCGTATGCTCTACATAGCTTGTACTTGTTCGACAGGCGTTCACAACCTTTCCCAGTGCCTTTCCCCACGCTTTCTCTGGCCATGGATCAGAAGATGGCACTACGAATGACCGCGGTATAATGCAGTTGCCAAATTCTTGGCGATAGACCCGAAGAGACGGCAGGATCTTCTCGTCCCAGTCGCGATCGACAAGCGTCATCTCGTAGCAAAACTCGATCCTGTCCTGCTCTTCCTTTGACGTGGCAACTTGAGCGCTATACGATATCTTTTGACGAATGTTTTCAGCCATACTTCCCAGTCAATAACCCCACGCCAGTCTTGGCCAGGTTTTGTCATCAGTTGGGACGACGAATTTTCGCGGGACATCCGTCATGTCTTGCGCACCGAGGGTTTTGGACAGCCAATCAGGACCGTTCTAACTTCGGAACAGTGAATTTAATTTGGAAGTTCCAAATTTAATTCACTGAAAGTTCGGTACTCCAGTTCCCAGAATTTAGTCCCAAAATCTGATCAAGATGACGGCGCTGGCGCTGGCAGTGGCGCTCGTGCTGCTGCCCACGGCGTCCGCCTTCTCGCTCCTGAGGCACGACACCAGCCCTCTGTTCACCAAGGCCTTCCAGGTGCACTCTCTGACCTCGGAGAGCTACGAGGACATGCTCAAGGCCTCGGACACAGTCTGGCTCGTGGACTACTACGCGCCGTGGTGTCCGCACTGCCGCCACTTCGCCCCCGAGTGGGAACGGATCGCCAACTTTTACGCCAAAACCGACAAAGTCAAAGTGGGCGCCGTGGACTGCACCAAGTACACTGAAATTTGCAATAGCGAGAACATTCACGGGTATCCGGGAGTGAAAATTCACCATGTCCCGGCAGACGCGGAGAAGGCCATTATGATGCCCCTAGGCGCCAAGAACACTAAAGTGGTGATTAGCTGGGCGGAGAGGAAGATGGAGGAGCACGGGATCAAGTCTGGGGTCAATGTTGAGGACCTTAACGCTCAGTTGAAGAATTTCAGGGGCGACGGCGTTGCTGACGAGAGTGGCGAGGAAGGGAAGGCGAGGTACAGTGACCAGTCCCTGGAGATGAAGTACAAACGTCTGCATGATGCAGGTATCGCTGCCGTGTCGACGTTCCAGAACGGGTTCTTCATGGGGGAGAGTGTGCTGGAAGGAGAGAGGTACGACGCGGCGTTGAATTGGGCGGAAGCGTTGGCGGCGTCGTTCCCGATGAAGAAGAATAGAATGGCTTTGTCGATGCTAGTGGAGTCCATGAAGACGAGCAATCATTGGAGTTATGCGGACTGGGGAGTGTTGCTGACCAAGTGGAAGGAAGCGGCGAGTCAGATGACGTTTCCACCGAGCTTGTTCACGTCCAGTGAGGATAAAAGTTGGGCGCACTGCAAGTCGTACACGTGCGGGCTGTGGACACTGTTCCACACGATTTCTGTGAGCGACCTGAAGGTTAGTACAAAGTCGAAGGTGCGACCGTGGAAGCCGAGCAAGGTCATGGCGGCCATCAGGCTTTACGTGAAGAACTTTTTCGGATGTGAAGAATGTCGAGAACACTTTATGGCGGCGAATCCGGAGAGTATTATCCGTGATCTCGCTGCTAGCGATGGACAAGGGCCGCACGCTGTGGCGTTCTGGATCTGGAAGATGCATAATACCGTGAACAAAGTGACCAAGAAAGCCCAGTGGCCGTCGATGACGGACTGTCCGATCTGCTACGTGGAAGACGGCGAGCCCGCTTCGCTGGACCCAGTACGTCTGCATGAGGACAAGATCGTGGCCTACGTCACGAGCGCCTACGACCACGACGACGACGAGATGTACGCAATGAACGCGGCGCACAATGGAACTCTCGTTGCGATGTGGTCGTCGATGGAAGCCTTCAGCGCCATGATGATGGTGCTGGGCTTTTTCTTGATGCTTGCGTTCGCGTACAAGACGAGGGCCAATCGCACTCCAGGCCGAAAGGTGCTGATGACAAGAGATCACACCGCATAGAGGAGAACTATTTAGGCAGTGGATGAGCGAGTGAATATACGCTCGTGCCTACCAGCATTCCTACGCAGGAGTGTCACTCCGGTGCTGCAGCTACGTATTCAAACTGATTGCGTTGAACGTGCTGGATTGCGCTGTGGACATTAGCGCTTGGATTTGGGCTTCTGTATGGGTTCATCTAAACAACACGAAAGCAGCGCCGACAGGCATGCCAGCTCATCTAAACAAGCGCCACTTGCGTCTTTCAGTGATCGCATCGACGAGCAATCTGCAACTTCCCACATAGCGGCAGTCCACCAAGAAACTTCCTCGTGGTCAATCGGTCAATGAAGCAACAAACAGCAAGATGCCGTTCAGAGTACTGAGGTCAACACTTGGTTAAATATGACAGATTTATCCTCTCTCATTGGCTATTTAACGTGTTAATCCAATACATAAGCCACACTATCCACACTATCTCCGTTCAATATTGCGCACTTCCTGCGTAGATACGCAACGCCTGGCTTCAAGCGCACGTCGCGTACGTCGTCGGTATCGGCCGCTCCACGCGTCATAACCGAATCCTAGCAAAAGAGAACCAAGTCCGTCATGGCCGTCAAGACGCTGCTGCTGGCGGCTGCGATGGCCGCCGTCGCCTCCGCGCGCCAGGCGCGCGACAACAGCCCGCTCTTCACGACGGAGCAGTGCCAGGTGCGCACGCTCAACAGCGAGGGCCACGCCGCCATGCTGAAGGACACGAGCGCCGTGTGGCTCGTGGACTACTACGCGCCGTGGTGCCCGCACTGCCGCCAGTTCGCGCCCGCGTGGGAGAAGGCCGCCGCCTTCTACGCCGACAAGGCCAACGTCAACATCGCCGCCGTCGACTGCACGCAGAACAGCCAGGTGTGCAACAGCGAGGGCATCCTGGGCTACCCGACCATCAAGCTGTACCATGTGCCCCCGGAGGGCAAAGAGCCCGCCAAGATGCCCCCGCAGAGCCGCAAGAACACCAATACGGTCATTGCCTGGGTGGAGGAGCAGATGGAGGCCCACGGCATGAAGACCAGCGCCGATGCGGGAGATATCGACGCGCACATTGAGAAGATCAACACGGACTGTGAGATGGGCTCTACCACCAAGACGGCAGCGAAGGCGAAGACGGCGGAGCAGACGCTGGACGACCAGAGCTTGGTGATGAAGTACAAGAGGCTGCATGACGCAGGGATTGCTGCCGTGTCGACGTTCGAGAACGGGTTTTATGTCGGCACCACGGTGCTGGAAGGAGAGAGGTACGATGCTGCGGTGACGTGGGTGGAGGCTCTGGCGGTGTCCTTCCCCATCCAGGGCAACCGAGAGGCGCTGGATTCGCTGGCGGTGGCGATCAAGAAGCAGATCAAGTGGCCCCAGAGCGAGTGGAACGCGATGCTAACCGAGTGGAAGAAGAACGCCACGGCGACCAGCTTCCCCGCCAACTTGTTCGAGTCGAGCGAGAAGAAGAACTGGGCGTACTGCACCACGTACACGTGCGGCGTCTGGACGCTTTTCCACACGCTGAGTGTGAGTGAGATCAAGTCGGAAGCGGCGTTGAAGCCCAGCGAGATCATGGCTGCGATTCGGCTCTTTGTCAAGTACTTCTTCAGCTGTGAGGAGTGCCAGCGCCACTTCATGATGGCCAACCCGGAGAGTTTGCTCGAGAAGCTGGCGGAGAGCGACGCCGAGGGCCCGCGCGCTGTCGCAAGCTGGATCTGGAAGATGCACAACAAGGTCAACAAGGTACTCAAGTACAGCCAGTGGCCGACTCGGGAGAGCTGCCCCCAGTGCTACGTGGACGACGGCGAGCCGCTGGATCTGAACCCTGCGCGGCTGCACGAGCAGGAGATTCTGGCCTACGTGGCCAGCGTCTTCGGCCACAAAGACACCGACCTGTTTTTCCTGGACGCCGCATCAAACGGCGTCTGGCCGGCCGCAGTGTCGCTGATGCAGCGATACAGCTCCGTGACCATGGTCGCAGTGGTGGTGCTCCTCATGCTACCGTTCATGTTGCGCTCCAAGAAGACCCCCAAGACCGAAAAGACCGACTAATCTATCCCTACGCGCTCGCCGCGGCCTTCATTCTGCGAGCGAGACGCTTCTAACGTTGGTGCTTGTAAATACGCTTCAACATGCATTGTCCACTTCAACTTGGTCGACTATCAAACGATCTATGCTGTACTGGAGTTTATCTACATATATATGCTTTACCATAGTTTTATATTTGGATTTTCGTACTTAAATGCGATTGAATCAGTCGAGCCTAAAGCTCATCACTCTCCAAGTCGCCTTATATCGGACAAGTCGAACGCAACGACTTCAACTATCACAGCGCAATGGCCGCACGCCAAGCCGAGAAGAAGCTGCTAGTGGCGGCGGCGAAGAACGGCCTGGCCATCCCGTGCGACTCGGACGCCACCGCCTTCCTGTTGGCGCACCCGCGTGGCGCCTACACGGCCGCGCGCACCGTGCAGCAGACCAAGATCTTCGACTATGAGGCGCATATCCGCCGTCTCGGTACGATCTGATATAATGCAGATTAAATAAGAGTAAATTACTGGAGACTGACTGTTATACTCTATGCCCTGCAGTGGATTCGACTGTGGCCATGCAGACGGACAAGCAGTTGGTGCCCAGTGCCGTGGAGAAGGAGCTGAGACCGAGGACGGAGGCCACTCTGCAGGCCGCTATGACGGCGTTTAAAGCGCAGTTCGAGGTCCACAAGGACCAGGAGTACAAGATCAACGTGCTGGTGTGTCCTTCTGAGGGGGACACTGCAGGACAGGGAGACGGACAGGTGCTGGCCGACACGGACGTGTTCTGTCACGTGGGGTTCCTCCCGCCGCTCCGCTCCGAGATGGTCAAGCTGGAGGTGGCTGGACTGCCCCGTCATAACGCGGCGGCAAAGGACTCGGCCTGGGTGAGGGAGCGCAAGGCCATCTACGACAGGATGGCGCCCGATATGGAGGAGGTGATCCTCATGGACCCGGCGACGAGGCAGCTGCTGGAAGGCTCGCAGACCAACTTCTATGCGATCCAGGACGGAGCGGTGTACACGGCGGAAGATGGGATTCTTAAGGGAACTGTCAGGTCGCTCGTGCTGGAGGTTTGTGCGGAGAACGGGATCCCCGTGAAGCTCTCGCCCCCGACGCTGGATGATGTCGAGAAGTGGCAAGGGTGCTTCATCTCGAGCACGTCGAGGTTGGTGCTCGGAGCGAAGTCGCTGGAATATGAGTACCCTGAGACCAAGAAATTCATGACGCGAACGTTCCCACCGCACCCGATTCTGGATCAAATCACGACTTCTGTCCGCACCTCGGTGATCGGCAAGAGCTCGGAGGTTTTCAAGTGATGATTTCAGTCGTGTGGGCTTCGAGGTTGATCCGGATCATATCCAGTTATGACGATCTCGCTCTCCCCTTCAGCCGGGTGATTTTGCAGCGCAGCCTCCTCAGTTGAAATAGAGGTACTGTCCGGTACGACTTGCTCGTCTAACTCATGTTTCTCATCTTCAATCTGCTCCCACGCTTGCACGCCGAAGTACGAGCGCTCTTGTCGTTGTCGCAGGATTTCCTTACGTCTTGCTTCCCGCTCCAACCTGCTCTGAGCTTCAGCTTCAGCCTTCTGTCTCCGCTGATCCTCTAACCACTGCAGTACTTTCGCAGGTGTGCTCATTCCCGTCAGTAACTTCCACCTCACAAGAGGCCAGCGAAGCAAGCGCTCCGCCACTCGTGCTCGGTATCCACCGCCAGCGTTGAGCCAATTGCTCAAAGCTGTGATAGCCGTTGCTCGGTCATTCAGCATCGCAAACGAGCAGCTCAAGCGCATCCAGTCCGAGTCGTCGAGCTTCGAGACAGCATCTATCTCGTGCTGTGATTGCTGTCGACGAAGAGCTGCCATCACCGCCTTCCGTTTAGTGGTTAACTCTGAAGGCTTGTGCGTCTGACGCTTCCTCATCACCAGGTACGCATCTTTCGCCAGCACGTACTCTCGTTGATGGAAGTAGCGATCCCCGGCTTCCCGCCAGGTCTCAGGAGCTTTGATCCAGTCTTGCCATGTGTGATGAACGGAGTGCAGATTCCCCCGGTAAGTTTTGCTATATGCGTCGTCGTATGCCACCGCGCATAGCTGACGACTGGACTTTCCCTCTAACTCCATGATTCGAGCAGCCAGGAAGACAATATCAAAGGATTCCCAGCCGAAAGGCGAAGCATCCATGGTGTGTAGGACATATTCACGGCTTTGACGAAACATCTTCAACGAGAACATGACAATGCCAGCTCGAAAGATCACCTCCATCAGTCGAGCATATCTGGGGAAGCACGAGATGATACTACCAAGAAGTTCCGCAGCATGGCGATAGTCCCCGTTCAATTCCAGTGCGTAGGCGATTTCTTGCAGGAACGACGGGTTGCTGAGGAACACGAGGTGCGTGCTGGCCTGCTGAAAGAAAAACAAGGACTTGCTGAGATATCCCCACTCTGAACTCACTTCAAACTGCTTTAACAAGCAGCGTCCAAGTTGTCGTAGCAGTGCAGGTGGGACATCTTGATACGAAGAAGTTGCTGAATGATCGTGGAATCGAGTGTACTGCATGCTGTGAACCGCCTCCAGAAGACACTTGCAAGCTTCTTCGTACTGCCCATTGTGCATGAGTGCAAACCCTTTTCGAGACGCCTCTGACCCCCATGAACGTCCTAAGAAATGCGCAGCCACACGCTTCCAGCGATCACGAGTCAATTGGTTGGTACTGCCCGGTCCGGTAGTCGGTGGGGGATTCCTGCGGCGGTAAATCCGCTCCATAATCGGGTCCTCCTCGTAAAATTCATGATAGAAAAACTTGCGGAGCTTTCTCTTCTTCGCCGGCACCATCTCTTCAGTCAAGGTGTGTTCAATGGACAAATTAGCTGCTACAGCTTCGTAGTGGAGATTCAGCGGGGGCGGTCCCTTCAGGTTCTCAGCGAACTCCATCAAGACCTCGACGTTCACCCTCAGAAACATCGGATAGTCGATCACCATGTGCCGTAGCGCTGCGATTTCCTGTGATGACCAGAGCAACTTTTCCAGGTGAGTGCCTTCCAGCTCCCAGTCCTGGCGCTCCATAGCCCCCACGTCTTCCCTCATCATGCGTAAGTTGCGCTTTTTACGGACTCTTTTTTCTTGTAGGCGAGCTTCAATTGCGTCGAGGTTCTGAGCTCTCTTGTCTTCCTCTTCCATGGCTTCACGCTCACGCTTCTCGAGGATACGATCAAGCTGGAGCTGCACTTGCTGAACGCGATGCTGCCGAGTTTCTTCGTCGTACATCAACTTGCGGTTCCTCGCTTCTTGCAGTCGGTCCTTCTGTTTGTTGGCCACTTGGTCGGCTAGTTGTTGCATCTGCTCCAGCGTGCGCTTGTACTCTTCCGCTTGACGTAGCGCTCGTCTGGTTTCTTGTCCTAGATCGTCTTCACTTTGCATGAGGGACGATTCATTCGCCTCCCGTCGACGTTCGATGTCTCGAAGCCGCTTCCTCTCACGACAGAGCTTGAAGTACTGCTCCTTGCGCTCTTTCTCTTCGACAGCTCGACTGAGAGCGTCTTCGTCGCGCATCAACAGATTTTCACGACGCTGGCGTTCTTCCAGAGCTTTTTGCGCCTCCATCTTGGCGAATTGCATGGGGTCGAGAGAGTACTTCATCTTCTCCTTCTCGCGCTTGGCAGCCCACTGATCTGCTATCAAACTCTTCCGCTCAGCGAAATGCCACCGACGACTGCTCTTGTCCGCCTCCTCCATGAGTTCTCGTTCTTGCTGCTCGCGACAAACTTCCTCGTGTTTTTGCCGTCGTAGGGCTTCCTTCTGGTGCTCAACTTCTCTAAACTTCGCTCGTTCGGCGTCTTCTTCCGCTTCCAAACGCCAGCGCAACTCCTCTTCCTCCCTCTCTCGTTGTCTCAATCTTTGTTGCGCTTCAGCCTTCGCTGCCTTGGACAAACTCGCCCAACGTGCCTTCTCTTCTTCATGCGCTATCAAGCGCTGTCGCTCCATCTCCAGCTTCTTCTCTGCATCAGCTCGCATGATCGTCTCCATCTCTCTTAGCTGCTGTTGAGCTCGCTCCTGTAGGAACTTTTCACGCTTGGACACCTCCATCAAGCGGTCTCGAGCTTCAAGCTCCCGACGCTGAGACTCGGCCACCACGTAGCGCATCTGGTACTCCTCGATCAGCATCAGCGCGTTCTCTTCCTGCTCGCGGCGTTGACGCTTGAGCTTCTGACGGATTCTCATATCCTCCTCGACCGTACCCAACGCATGCACAAACTCACGCGTCTCCATCTCGATTCTGTGCATCATTTCACGCTCCCGAGCTTCTGAAAGTCGCTCAGTAGTTCGTGCCAGCTCTTTCTTCAAAGTTTCGTCATGAATTGCTCGCTTCTGCTCTCGCCGAGCGCGTTTCGCCTCCAAGAACCGCTCCTTTGCTGCTTGTAAGTCTCGTTCACGCTTTGCCACTAGCTGGCGTAATTCATGAACGGCATGGAAAAGCTGGCGACGTGTGGCTTCAACCGGACGCGCGGCATTCCGCGCTGCAATTGCGTTAAACTTTGGCGTTCGCTGCTGACCCCGAGATACTTCGACAGCAACGTGCGTCTCGGTGATAAGCACCAGCATCGAGTTAAGTTTTGCTGCTAGAGCGCGATCTCCTCGAGCTATTTCATGCAGTCGATGGAGGTTCCCAGTCGGGGAGATGGAGGCCAGCAGTAGTCTCAACTGGGTCTGAAGCTCGTGCTTTATCCGTTTACGCGTTGCTCGCCCCCTCCACGCAGCTTGGAGTCTCGCAGCATGCAACACGGTTGGTTGAAGAATTCTCTCTCGCCTTCGTAACCATTTACGCACACAGCGTTGAATTGTACGCGCGGCTTCCCATTGAGCATACAACGCGTCCAAGTTCCGACGACGACGAGCCCAGCGTTGGCTGCGGAAGCGAAAGACGCGCTGGATGTGAACAGCAAATGGAGCAAGAGTTTCAAGACGTCGCTGCTCTTCAGCTTGCCACGCCACGTACTGTCGCCAGACTCGCCATCGCGATCTCAGTCGTCGTCGCGCGTACAACTTGAACAGCGGCGTGAACTTGTACAAACTGGCCAAGCTGGAGGAGCGGATGTCTGCGAGGAGGGCGTGGACTCGAGTGTCTTCTTGGTAAGCTTCAAGGCGTATTCTATGCTGCTCTCGAGCGAGGGATTGAATCGATTCGTCTAATGGTGCTGCATCGACTCGCCCCTTGTCCTGCTCCTCCAGCTTCAGTAGGAGTGCGGGGACATCTGGAACAGGAATATGAAGCTTCGGTGGACTTGGGCATGGCATCCGGAACTCTTGACGCGGTAGAGCATTGGTAGCAGGGATTCGAGGCGGAGATACTACCGGGGTGATGATCTCCTGGGCGATGACACTGGCGATAGCGCCTCGATTGCGAACTGATGCCCGTTTACTCTGCTCCGTACGACGTAGTTTTAAGTAGTTGATAGGCTCTGGCGCCACGTCGAGAGTTGGTCGGGGCTTTTTCGTTGGGCTTATGGACTTGACTTGGCCTTGGTTGGCTGGGTGGACGAGCTCAGTTTGTTGAAGCGCCTTGAGCTGTTGCAGTTGCCGGATCGACTGGAGTTCTCCTGGTCGAATGCGCCACTCCACCTCAGTCCCCGCTTGTCGATCACCGTCGTTGTTATCGGTCCATTGTTCGAGACCAAAGCTCTTGGAATCAACTTCTTCATGCGTTGCCAGTCGGAACTGCATGACGGCGTGCGTCGTTCAAGACCCAAACATCGATGTTGAGATCAATTCTCGACTTTGAAACGCACCTTCGACCTATTTATTTCTTGCACACATACCCCACAAGTCGAGTCTCCCTCTACTTGGCAAGAGATGCCTGCTGATGCTGACGAGGAAGAAGCTCTGGAGGATGTCGAAGATGATGACCAAAGTGAAGGAGATGAGGGAGAGGAATACGAAAACGAAGGAGAAGAAGATGCCGAAGATGATCAGGAGAACGACGACGACGAAGATGATGATGATGAAGAAGAATCAAACCAAGATTCCAAGAAGAAGACGAAATCCTCAAAGACCCCCAGCAGTTCCGTCAAAGTATTGGCCGGTGGCGCTGCTTCGTACGTGATTCCTCCCGTCCGTCCACGTCCTCAACGTCCAGCAGACAGCGACGCTGGAGTGCGGATCACCCAGCAGAAGCAACTTGGTCGTGCTTGGGCGGACGGCCCTCGCGTAGACTTGGTGCACTTGGAGTACGTACAGGAAGACTTCGAGCGCCGCCAAGAAGCTGTCGCGAATATTCGAGAGCGCATGACGTTGAAGTCGCGTCCAGGCTACCAGCTCCGCGTCCACATGAAGTGGAATTGCCAGACTTTATCCCGGATGATCCTGCGTCGCCACTTCCTGTGGCTTCCGTGCGTGGTGAGCTCGCTGCCTGAAGCAGTTTGGGACGGCGACATCCTTCAGGTCCACATGCACCTGCTCCAGCGAGCCGACGTCAACATGCGTGACCTGCTCACGGGACAGTTAGCACTCAACATCGCCATCCAGCAGCAGCACGAACCCATTGCTCGTCTCCTGATCGATCGAGGCGCCGACGTGAACCAGCAAGACGACGTGTCGCTGCTCGCTCCAGTGCACAACACCATCATCATGGGCAACAAGGCTCTGTTCCGTCGTCTGCTGAAGGCTGGAGCGGATGTGGGGCTGGCTGACCGAGAAGGCTTCACTCCTCTGCACTGGGCGTCCGTGCGCGGGTATCTGGAGATCGTGGCTCAATTGGTTGAGATCTCGGGCGCTGACGTCAACCACCAGGACGCCATGGGCTGGACGCCACTCCACATCGCCTGCTTCAAGGGATACCCGGACCTCGTCGAGTATTTCCTGGTCGAACGTCACGCGCGCACCGATCTGGAGGACTGCTACGGCTTCACGCCCATGATGTTCGCTCGGATCGCTGAAAACATGGACGTCGTCAAGCGTCTGGACGACTTCGCAGCTCAACAGGAAGCCAAACGACTGCGGAAACTCGCAGCGGGGAAGACGGACAACAAGAACGCGAAGAAGAAGAAGAGATCAACGTCCCCCAAGCGCTTGTTCATATGAGCCAAGAACTGAGCGAAGCTAGTTAGCGTTAGTCTCCTCTTCATTGCTGCGGAGCACAACGCGGCGGCGTCCAGGAGGAGGCAGGTACTCGATCTCGTCACGATATCGGTCACGATCCCAGCGCAGCACGCGCTCCACCGGTACAATACGCGCAGTCATGGCGCCAAGTTGAGCTAGAATCTGCTTGGCTGCAGGCGTCTCGGCCACGTCGAACGCTGTGAGTCCGTACATGTTCTTGTGGTTCACGTCCGCTCCTCCGTCCTCCAAGTCACGACGTAGCAGCAGCTGCAGGATTCTCTTGAGCGTGGCGAGGCGTTCAGGCGTCTCCGGCGTCGCGAGTACCAGCGCTGTGATAGCCACCGAGTTGTTGCCGTCTTCGTCGAAGCAGTCCGCTTCCAGTCGACTCTGCAGCACCAGGAACTCCACCACTTGGGGCTGCGCACTGGTGATGGCCCACAACAGCAAACTTCCAGGCCTCCAGCGCTTCGGTACGTCGTTCAGCGGCGACGCGCAGCTCAGTAGCAGCTTCAGGGTGTCCAGGTGACCAGCAGCGCACGCGTAATGCAGCGGCGTGGCTTCCGCGGGGTCCAGCATGAGGCTGTAGCGGAAGTTGGTCGTGCGTGGCGCCGTGCTCTCCAGCGTCGACTCGGACTCGCGCAGGTTCGGGTTGTCCGGGAGCCGCGCGAGCGGAGATGCGCCATGCTGCAGCAACAACTGCACGGCTGCGAGCTGCTGGTGCAGCACTGCGGTGTGCAGCAGCGTCTCTCCGAAGGCGTTGCACGCTCTGACGATCGAATTGACGTCTGCCTCCTCCCCAGAGCTCAAGGCAACTTGAAGAGACTTGGCGTCACCCAGCGCGATCGCGCGCTGCAGCGGCAGCAACCCACCACTCGACTGCGCCGCCGGCATGCAGCCATCTCTCGACTCCCCACTCAGGAACGCGCGGTCTCCAGCACCCAAGAAGCTCTAGCAACAGAATAGCAGCTCAACGTCAGTACGCAAGTAGCAGCAGAGTCAGTCAATGCGCGACTGTAGCCACGTACGTCGACTGGGCGAGACGCGGCCTGGCGCAGCTTCTGGTCCGATGCGAAGGCTCTGGGCGCGAGCGGGTTGCCGTTCACATGGCGCAGCCTCTCGCTCTCGAGCCGCGCAGCTCGCGCCTCCTGCTCGGGCGTCGCCTGCTCCAGCAGCTCCATAACCCCCTGCGAATAGAGAGTCGTCCTATTAAAGAGTGGTCGTCTGTGTACTAATATCAAAAAGCTACTGTCTATTGAGTTATCGACGCGTCGGCTTCCTCCTCGACCGACACCAAGTTGCACGCCAGGTACGCGGCTGGGCTGGGCGACATATTAAGAAAAACTGCATCATAGAAGCTGGGGACCTGGAGACTCTCTGTGTGTCTGAGAGGGACGAAGCGTCGGTGGGGGTCGATGAGCAGCAGCCGCGGGCCTAGGCGCTGCCGCCCACGAGGATGTTGTTGATGGGGATGTGCACGAGCTTCACGAAGAAGCCGATGAAGCCCATCATGAGGAAGCCCACGGACGTGGCGCCGGCGATACGCGCGAACTCTGGTTTAGAGAGAGAGCAAGCAATAAGGTCAGAGTTACGCGAGGTTTTAGAGGCATGGGGAGAGCTGCTGGCGCGCACCTTTCCGGTCGGGCTTGTTGCACTTCTTGATGAGGTGGAGGCTGTTCTTGAAGAACTGGTTCAGCGGCTGGAACACGAGCGCGTTGACGTCGGACATGGCTGCAAGAGGAGCTAACGGGGGCGGGGCTTGAGTGCTCGAGGGGAAACGAGGGAATGACACCTCAGGCGGGCCACGCGGCGGTCGCGGATCGCGAGCCGGCCGCTTTTCCTCCAATCCACGGCCTCAAATTCAACCAGCTCCCCTTCATTGGATAAAATCCACCTTGACCGCCACGTGGTGACAAGCATGTACCGGCTCTGTAATGTGTTGGTAATGTGGTGCACATATGTACCTTTTTGCCGGTACAATTTCAAAAAGTTGCACTTGCCGATTCAAACCGCAAGTGACGCACTCAAGCCAAATGAAGCGGCGGCTGGGCGAGACGATGGACGTCAAGCCCGACCCGGAGGAGATGCAGGAAGGCTCCGGACTGCAGCAGGTAGCCACTTTGGTGGCGCAGCAGGTGGCGGCGGCACTGGTCGCCCCTCTCACCGGCGGCAGCGCGGCGCGCTTCGGGCGCGTGGCCTTCGGCGCGCAGGAGCAGGAGAGCGTCAACGCCTTCCTGCACCAGAAGCTGGGCAAGGACAGCCTGGCGCGACGACCCGGGCCCGGTGGACGCAAGCTTACGTATATCGAGAGCTGCAAGGCCATTGAACTGGCCAATCGCGCGTTCGGATTCAATGGCTGGTCGTGTCACATTGTCGAGTGCAAGGAGGAATACGTACGTGTTGCAGCTGCAGTTGCCGGTTAAGTGGTGTTAACCGTTTAAGTGGTCCTAACCGTTTAGGTGGTGTTAAACATTTTTTTATTATTATGTTGCAGAAGGAGAAGAAGGGCGATCGGTGGAGTATCGCCTACAGTTCGCTGGTGCGGATCGAGCTGAAGGACGGCACCAGCCACGAGGACGTGGGATTTGGCTCTTCGGATGGCCAGAGAGATCTAGGAGCCGCCCTGGAACAGGCCAAGAAGGCCAGCATCTCGGACGCCAGGAAGCGCGCGCTGCGGGTGTTTGGAGAGTATCTGGGCAACTCTTGCTATGACAAGGACCACATCAAGGACGTCAACTCGAACAAGCCCATGCCTCCGCTGGCGGTGGCGCCCAACGTCATCCTACCAGGCCAACTGCAGCAACAGCAACAGCAACAGCAACAGCAACAGCAACAGCAACAGCAACAGCAACAGCAACAGCAACAGCAACAGCAACAGCAACAGCAACAGCAACAGCAACAGCAACAGCAACAGCAACAGCAACAGCAACAGCAACAGCCACAACAACAACAACAACAACAACAACAGCAACAAGCAGCGGCTGCCCGTCCTCCGGTGGTGAATAGACCGCCGGGGAATAATGGGCCAGTGGTGCAACAGAACCAGCAGATGCAGGCCCAGCAGCAGCAACAGCAGAGACAGCCGCAGCACATGCAACAGGCTCAGCAGCAACGGTCAATGCAGCATCTGAATCAGGCTCCACAGCGCCAACAGACGCCATCGCCACAGCCGATGCAGCAACAAGCTCAGCAGCAACAAGGTCAGCAGATGCAGCAGCATCCTCAAGTGCCTCCACAGCAATCTATGCAGAATAACCGCCCACTACAGCAGCAACAACAACCACAGCAGCAGCAACAACAACCACAGCAGCAGCAACAACAGCAACAGTGGAAGCCACCTCAGGTGTTGAGGAATGGGAGTTCGTCCATGCAGCAGAACCAAGGTGCCATGGTTAAATCGCGGTCTTCGACGATGCCAGCTCCAGCAGCTAGTAACAATGCGGGTACTGCTAACGGATCTGCTACTTCTGGTGGGATGCCGAGTACGTCGAGTCCGTTCCGTCCGCAACCGCAGCATTGGGCCTCTTCGAATGCCCCTCCGCCGCCGCGAATGATGGCGTCGAACTACCCGCCCACAGTCGTGAAAACGGAGCAACCCGCCATGGTGCAAGCTCGGCCGAATGCGCAGTTCAACATGGAAGACCTTAGCCTCTCGCAATTCGACTACGACCCTAACACGGAAAATGGCAACCCTGCCAAGCGAATGCGGCCATGAATCGCGTGGCCACTAACTGCGTGAGTGTATTTGGCTTAACCGTTTTGGGGATTGATTAACTGGAGTGAGTAGATGGAATTTTTAGGGGACGATGCCGTTCGTGATCTTCTGGAACTGGTCGTAGCGCTTGGTCCACTTGTTTTTGTAGCTCGCGCGCATCATCTTGACGACAGCCTTGACGGTCTTCTCCGTGGAGCAGTGGAGTAGGAATCGGCCACGGAGTTTCTGGAGGTCACGAGATACGTCGCGGCCTTGGAAGCAGGGGAACGTCGAGTTGTGCATCATGATCTCGACCAGCGCCACGACCTTCTCGGCCTGACGTTGTGCAGCAAGTAATCCCAGCGCCACCAACTGCACGAACTCGCCAAATAACGGCGACGACACACCTCCAAGCACCGCCACCATCTCTTTCGTGAGCTTGAACGGCGCCGTCTCGAAGCTCCAGTTGCGCCCAGGTGCAATGCCAAGCATGAAGCCGAAGTCAATGTGCACGAGGTGGCCTTCTGTGTCGAGGAGAATGTTCCCGTTGTGCCGGTCCTTGATCTGCAGCAAGTAGCACACCACCGAGTACGCTGCGAGGCTGTGCAAGAAGTTCCGCTGGGCCTTCTTGAAGGCCTCCGTACCAGCTCCGTACGTGCTCTCGAAGTGTGCGCGCAGGCCGGCGTAGGTGCTCCTCTTCTTGAGAGCATCCAGCGATTGAGCGTCCGTGATAGTCTCGAGCAAGCCGCTGGTACGACCCGTAGACACGATGCGATACGGTCTCAACCACAACGACAGTCCGCTCTCACGGAAAATGCGCTGGAATGTCGTGATCAGTTGCATCGCGAAAACCTCCTGTCGGATGTCGTCGTTGCTCTTGGAGATCTGTCGCGACGAAGCAAAGAGATCAAGTCGTTAGCAGAGCATGAACGAGTGCAACAACTGACAATCCAATGACTACTGTACCCACCAGTGAGATGACGTTCCACCCCGGCAAGTGTCCGAAAGGAGACGCAGCACGAATGCGCTCCTTCTTGGCCTGCCAGCTCTCACCGAACACTTCGCTGGCGCTGAGGAGCTTGGATAGACCCATCTCGTAAGCTGTCTTGGAGTACCCACGGATGAGTTGCAACTGCTGCGAGCCGGCCCCGCTCATCTCGGACATCGAGTCCATCGAGTCGTCAGAGGCGATCGTCGACGTTGGAGAACTCAACGCGCTGTCGATATCGTGTAAGGCGAAAACTGGCGAGTCAGTGGAGCGGCGATTGCCGACAGCTTCGTCTTCACCGTTCCCAATCTCGGCGTCGTCGTCTTCATCCTCGTCCAGAGCTGACGGGTTCTCCACGCAGATGAGCTGCCCGTTAATGGCAAATTTCTTAATGAGACCGGCGACTTCAGCTTCCAGGCTTGGTTGTGTTGAGTCAGACGAAGCTCCAGGCAGCGACTCGATGAGTCCTTTGAGCTGCACGGACAGTCTGCGCTGGCCGGCAGAGTTCACTTGGTCTTCGATCACCTCGAAGCAGAGCAGGCAAGGTGCGCGGCTGTGCGTGGAGAAGACGGTTCCTTCGTCCGTGAGCACGCGGGTGATGCGGCAGAATGGGTCAGACACGCGACCGAGAGGGACGTACGCCATGTCCGGGACAACCAGCGCCTTCAGTTCATCCGGAAGAAGCTTCTTGCGGTTCTGAGGCGGATCGACAGCGCGCATCCGTTCCGAGATGTCCGAGAGCGCCTTCACAAAGTCTCGCTGCTGGTGGAAGTACTTGTACCGCTTCTGCCGCTCCTTCTCCATCCACTGCAAGAGCAACGCAGGCTGCTGTGCACGAGCTTTGCCGGGAGTCATGGGAGGCGACACCAACGTGCTTGCGTCGCTTTCAGGTGGTGCGAGGACTTCAGCCGGTCGCGATACTTCCTCCTTGCTTTGAATCCCGACACTCATCTGCTCCAGTCTCTCCTCCATGTCGGGAATATCCATGAGCCGTCGAGTGACATCATCAGCAGTCTGTGTACTCGGCAGCTCGAACTGCTGGTTGACAACCTTGGCCTCGATGGACATCAGCAGCTTGGCGCACAAGTTGTACGTCTTCGGGTCGTTGTCGGCGATCTTCGCCTCCAGAAGCCAGAAGATCTGCAGCGCCAAGTGGATGCAGTTCCCGAGGTGTTCCACGTACGCTTTGGCGCGGCAAATCGAGAGCAGCAAGTGCACCAGCTTGTCCGTCGCAGCCAATTCAGTGTTGACAGTCAGGTGGACGATCTGCTGAATGTAGAACTCGACGTCGTCCACGTTCTGCTCGGCGTAGGAGGCCAAACGGTCGAGAACCAGCTCAGTGGCCATCGCATTGGTGCGGTGCTTGTGCAACAACGTTACGGCCATGTGAGCGTCGAAGCCGTCAGCTGACAGCACCGACTGGAAGAAGGCCTTCTCGTTCTCCCCTGAAGTCAAGTAGATCGTCGACAGCGCGTGCAGCCAGCGGCCCTTCTCGATGTGCGTGTCGGCCTCAGCCACAACGAGCTTCGACTTGTGCGAGCTGATCACGAGCGCATTGTCGTAACTCCCTGGCGCACCGCTTCCAAGTAGCGCCACTCGCACACTCGTCTCCAGCTCCATCGCATCCTTGACACCCACCACAGTGATCTGCTTCTTCGGGGTACCAGGCGACGCTGAATCGCTGGGCTTGTGCTTGAACACAAGCATCGTCTGGCCCTGCAGAATGCAGTAGCGTCGTCGACGCACACGCTTGCGAAACACCAGGAACCCCTCCATCTTCCTCTCGCCCGCTTCGTGGCCTGCAGCAGCCACAACGTCGGTCACTGCCGCACCAGAATTGCTCAACACGTTCTTCGTATCGGTTTGATTCGCGTCTTGACTGGCATCTTGGTCCGTCTCCTGCTTTTTCGAGGAGGATCGGGAAGACCCGAATGAAAACGAGCTTCGGGTGACTGCTCTCATCTTTCACGGCAAGTGTGTCCCTGGTGGCACACTTCCAACTATTCCTGAAGGCAAACACGAATGAATCAATGGCGGGGCATTGCAGAATCTGCTTCGGACTGGTGGTTTTGCCTATACATAGGATGACCCCTTCAACGACAAGAACAAGTGTGAGAAAAGCTCTCACGCGCGCGTCCAGCAACAAACCCCAGCCATCTAAAACGAGAGAGTAGAAAGCAGCAAAAACAAACACAATAAACAGGACGGTTCTCGCACATTGACTCCAACCGCGACAGGATGGCGGCGTTGATGGCAGTCAGATTTTTTTTTGGCAAAATAAATGTGCGATATCAACGTAAACTTCGAAGCTACTCGCCTTCATCTTTCCCTCACGGTACATCACTAATCAGCTCAGGTCAATATCACGCCGCGTCTTGTTCATGCCAAGAACGCACTGGCACCTGGAGAAGTCGCCCAACTTGAAGAACACCGTGATCACCTTCTCCTTCAAAGTGACAGCAGCAGGGATGGTTCCATTTGCATTGCGACGTAGATCAAGAACCGCGTAGTCATCAACTTCAAGCGCTGCATAGCGCCCACCTGGGGCAAATCCCGACGTATAGTCTTGGCTGTCCTGGCCATCTACCAACACCTCCAGCCCCCATCTATCCATCGCCCCCACGAAGAAAACCATACGACCACGCTCATTTCGATCGGGGGTTGACGACGGGAACACGCGTGGCAGTTCGGGACAAATGGCGCACGTTTCGAAGGTGTTCACAGCAATACCCCTCATAAACTCCTGCCGGAAAGTCACTTCGTCCGGCATACCACCAGTTTTACGAGCGCTCGCAAGCAGCGCTTTCGCTGACATGCTTCCCAGAACCATCGCGACAAGATCATGCAACGAATTGGGATCCCAGCCTGCGCATTCTGGTATAAGCCGATAGAAATAAAACCTCTCGGCGACCGGCGACGAAAACTGCACCATTTGCCCGATTTCTTGGACGATAACTCCGGATTTCATCAGATCCACGATACATCTCCTGTCGTCCTTGGCGAGTTTTCGCTTCAACGGGACCGCAGCTGGTGCCAGGGCGAGACACTTGGCCAGAAAACTCTGGAACTTGCTATTCGTCGGCGTGGCAGGTTTACCAAAGCACCTCCCCATATTTTTACGGCAGCGATGCGACAGGAAGGTTAGCATCAACTCGAGTTCAGACGGAGTAGGGCTTAAAAGGAACTCTTGTTCGAGGATATTGAAACCAACTCGCAAAGCACCGATCAGCCCTCCACACTCACGAACCATGAGCTGCGCGAGCATCGCCTTGTCTCATCCTTCATTTTCTCGGGCAATCCAACCACTGACAGCGCCAAGAACCCGTAGGATTCCTCGTCACTCAACAGAAAATCCGGCCTCCAGAACGTCTTAATCGACCGAAACTCTATGGGGCTCTCACCATGCAGTGCGTGGTTGGCAGCGATGACAAAGCGGATGTTGCTTGGTAACTACGACGAAGAATCCGTGATCAGAGCCTTCCAGAACGCCCTGTCCTCGTACTTTTCCTGAGCGTCGTCGATCAGGATCACATGCTGTTGGTCTTCCGAGAGGGCCGACTTCCTCCCGCAGATATCAAGTCCGTGCTGCTGCATCACTTCATTCACCGGCCCCCTTTCCCAAATGAACGAGACGAAGACACAGTTCAGATCAGCGTGGTGGTGTTCAAATAGCATGACTATTGACGTCTTCCCAGACCCTTCTGGCGCTGCGAGGAGCACGAATCGCTTTTGGTCGGCCAGCAGACTCGTGGCCACTTGGTCTAGCAGTTTTTTGCGTTCAAGGCGCGGCGCCTCAAGTCTCACCCCATGCATGACAACGCGGATCCGAGGAAACATAAGCGGCGCTTCCACGAGAACCGGGTGCAGCAAGTCTACCCCAAGTCCGTCCACCTTCGTGTCGAGGTCGAGCGGCTGCTTTGCGTGTTGAGCCGCAGGAGACGCATAAAACTTCACTTGATCTTGAACCTTGCGGGTGAAGAACTCAAATACTACTTTCTCTCGGAGATCGCCGATGCTGTCGACCCCATCCGTCATAGGAGCAAACTGGACTGGCCTGTCCGGAACCTTGAACCACACGTGCCTCTTGTGCGTCGCCATCGTTTCCCTGGGGAAAGATCTGCGGAAATACGAGGGTGAGAACAAGATGCCCAAATCACAATGCAACTTGCATCTCAAATACGTAATCTTATTGAACAATACAGTGCTGCACCGCGTTTTCTAATTCTATACCCCAATATATGCGATTGAGATTTGACTGTATCTCGACCACGATTCATTTGCCAATCACCTATGATACATGATTCCTCCCTAGAACCCGTTGATGTACCCATGGCGAATACGCGGTGCAGCACTGTACATGTACAGTATTCTCTCTTCTACAGGCTAATAACTCAAAAATGGGTAATATTGATATTAATATAATATCGAGCACCTTCGGTTTTGATATGTAAAATATTACTACTATATGATATTTTGATGCCTCAGGAAAAGTTATATTAATATTAATATATTATACTGGGATAGGAAGCAACGTTAGTGCTGCTATCGCAGACCAAATAGGATTATATCCGTGGTACATCAAGTCAAACGATGAACCCTCCTGACATCTACTGGTATATTTTCTTGAAACCGGTACGACTCCGGTGGTGCACTGGGCCCTCCAAAAGGCTTATATGCGTGGGCAGATCGAACCGGTGCGCTACCGACAACACTGGTATGAATCAGTATATATATTGAGCTGGGTACCTATGAACGAAATGAAGTAAATACTAAAACGTTTGTATTTTCTACAAGCTCCAAACAGATCTCAACCAAGATTCGCATTCATAATTTTGTACAGCATTGCTAGACAGTTTGAACTGTCAAATTTCCGGGCAGATGCTGCGGCTGCGAAGCAGGCGCAGGAGATGACCGTAGCTAATAAGAAAATATAATAAAAAAATAAAAGAAGGGGTTTATACCAAAAATCTCCTATCCCAGCCTACGCGGAGCCCTAGTATGATATATTAAGATCTCATTAAGTACGAAATGATTACGTATATCAAGTATTTTTGGCCAATCGTTAGCGAGCTTGTGGCCATTTTGTTAGCGTCATCATGAATATCAGGTTGATCCGGCAAACCATTGACGCAGCGTCACATTCTTTGTGTACTCAAGCATGATGATAGCTAACTATGGAGCAAATGCTCAAGCTACCAGAATTTGGTACGTTTGAACCATCGCAGTACTAACAAGTATTAGAACAACGAGCACATGGTAACCAAGATATCTGAATACTTGGACCGGGTATTTCAAGCATCCCACGAGCTGAGCAGGTGCACTGCTCGCGGGAACGAGCGCGAGCAGCAAAAAGCCTGCGAGCGCGCTCGTTGGGATTTGGGCGCTCTTCCATGATCCGATTTTACAGGGGAGCACAACGAGCCCGCTCGAAAAAAACAAGAATTCATTAGCTAAAAACAGCAAAAATGTACGGAACATAATAATAAATATCGGCTAAGCTTACCTGCAGTAGGAGGAGGCCCCCACCGCCGCGTGCCGCCCGCAGACGTATTGGTAAGCGACTTGGGTTGCGGGATTGGCGTACGAGTTGGGGAGCGAAAATGGCCATGACCCGTTTACAAGCTAGGGCTGCCGCAGCTGCTGAATATCGGAGCGATGACACAACTAATTAAGAAATAGTTGTTGCTACGAGAAGGATGGGTGGGTTTGACGATGGTGAACGCGCGCAACAGCTACTGGTCATTGATGGATAGTCGGAGAGCGTTGTTAACCAGTTTTGGGTGCGCACAGAGGCATTAGCAACGGAGTATGCGGCCCAATAAGAAGATCAGGCGCAAGGCGAGGCTTTATTAGCTGCACAGGCGCCAACGCAGCAAGGGGTGCAGCTGCTAGCAGAACGCCAACGCGCGACTACCCTTCAGTTCCAGCAGGATCTGCAAGACACGAGATCTATGCTGGAGACGCATCCGAATACTCTCGCTAAGATGCAAAACGAGCACGATACGCGCACGGAGGCAGCCCTTACCAGTCGTTTGGAGACATTGAGCGTCCAGACCCAGGCAGAAATGCGCAGGATACATGGCAAGGTCGACGAAATGAAACGGGTTGAAACAGAGCGGCAGGGTGCAATTGATAAGGCTTTGGAGACGTTTGAGGCGAGGCGGGTGAACGCCTTTATCGTCCAGGGTGTATAGCGTACGTCCGGTAGGCTTAGACCCGGGAGGGTTTAGCTTACGGAAACCCGAAACTTACAATGAATATAAGCTCCGGTTGACGTGTGACCTTGTGAAATCCCTACAGGTGTCGTTTATCTTCGGCGGACCGAGTTTCAACCTTGGGAATCGCAATTGATCAAAGATACAGGAATACAGAGAACTTCCGGGCGCTACTCTTTCCGGGAGTCCTGAATGGGAGTGAGATCACGAGCAAAGACCTTCTCCAAAATAACCAATATCAATACAGAGTCTGTACACACAATATGCAGCCTGTCAATTTAGGTTGCACCCCGAATACAGGTAAATTCGGGATGCCCCACGCGCACCACTCCTGAATGTCAGGAGAACAATACAGGTACCTTCCTACCACACGCAATCGACAATCGGGTCCTAGGGGGCGATTGCCACAACCTCCTAAAACACAGGGAATATGAAATGCAAGCGCACACTGAGAGTGTACGCCACAACTGGGAAATGAAACAAGTGTACCAACCCGAATGGGCAATACGTTTGGGTACCTGACTTGGCTTGATGATGTAGTGAGAAGTTTTCGGGGGCCTTGGACCAGGCGTTACTCAACGCTCGCAGCGGGGCTCCGAATGGTACACCCTCTCGTGGGCTCCTAAGCGGTACACTCTCCCGTGGGCGGCGGCTGTCCTTAGGCGAATTACGAACCAGGCACTTGTGCACTTGAACGCAAAACAAACTCTGTTGATCTTTATCCTCTTCTCTCTCTCTCTTTGGCTATCTCTCTTCTCTTTTGTATCTCTCTCTTCTTCGTTGTATACTTCTCTTCTTCTTCGTATGGTCTTGTTACCTTGAGGGCCGCTGGATTCTTCACGCGGTCTCCTCTGCTCATATCTTCATACACTTGTTCGGGTTCTCTTGGCTTCAGTATACCCGGGCGTCGCGTCGCGGCGCACACTCATCACTTGATGTCGGAGGGACTCGGGTGCCTGACCTAGGGATCTGCTGCACTGCTGACACATCGAACTCAGACTGGCTCACTTGCCATAGTGAAACCAAGTCACGCTCGGAACTGGCACCTTGGTCGCTGACTTCGCTGACTTGGCACGTTCCTGGGCGTCGGTCCATTGGCAGATAACAACAGTGGCTTGCGGCTTCTCCATTCAGGGCAGTGTTGGTCCATTCAGGATGATCGGCACTTGGGCACTCCGGGCGTTGTCCATTCAGGATGGTCATTCACCATTCGGGGTATCCATCCAGGCTGCCGTCGACTCCACGAGCTTCAGTGTCCACTTGGTCTCGCTGCTTGAGGTCCTCAACCCATTGTCGGGTCACACTCGGGGTCTTCGTAGTCGCAGTATCCTGGATGTTCGTCTTCAACACGGTGGTGGTACAATTCAGGGTGTCGATGGCTTGGTACACTTGAGTAGCTTCACACTCGGGTTGTTGGGGATTCGAAGTACTTTGGGATGCTTTGGCTTCGCCAAGAAGGGTAGCTCTCGGGGATACGTTCACCGGGGCACTTCACGGTCTCCCTTCGTCAGACTAGGTCGGGGCCGGACTGGGTTCTGCGCACCTCCGGCCAGTTGAGGTCAAACGCAACCAGGTATCGATACTCCATATCTTCTCCATCATGCTCGGGCGTTCCACAGGTACACCATCCTGAATCGACCCTTCTTTCCCACACTGTCGCTCTCCCTGGATCGGCGCCGGGGCCAGCTGCGCGGACACTCTCCAAAATTTCAAGTCGCCTCGTGTCAACCGCCCCTCTGGCTACGGACTGACACTGAGGAAAACACCATCGAAGTGTCAGACCATGGGCAGACACCCACGAGCGCGCAGCCATCCCGGGCGGTCGGTCCTCCCGAATCGAACGGTCGCCGTTCGCCTTCACAAATTGGCGAGCGTGCTAAGTACGATTTCCATTCCAACTGTCGGATCCAAATCCATTCTCCGAGAAAAGCAACCGCGCTCAAAACGCAAAATCCTCTCGCTCCGGCAACTGATGAGCGACGCAGACTGCAACGCGGGCCAGGCGTCTGATGGTGGCGCCCCTGCACGCGCCACCGAGCAACTCCCGGACGCGCCGCCCGCTGGAGGGGGTGCTTCGGGCTCGGCTGGTGAGCAGGGTGACCGCGGCGCAACTTCTGGCCATGCGGACAAGCAGGACGCGCGCCAGGCTTCGTTTGATGAGCATCAAGACAACGCTAACGCCCCTGACGACGCAGCCAGCAAGTCGAAGGCGCTGGTGGTCAAGACTGCGGGCACCGACACACCTCCGCACGCCAGCAGCAACACGGACGCGGCCAGCGGCGAGGGCAACAACGACACGGATGCAGCCGGCAGCAAGGGCAACGGCGACACCGAGGGCATGGTGAAGGACGCAGCCGGTTCGACTGCCACGGCGGCTGGCCTTCGTGGGTACTTCGTGTGCGAGTCGCAGCGCTAGAGCCGAGCGCCTCCCTGACAGCGGCAAGGGAGCTTTCGGGTACGCACCTCCAGTGCCTCTGCACGTGAATTTCCGGACGAAAATGGAACCGCTCTCGTCATCGGCTGCCAAGTACGAATTTCAAGGCAGGCTGAGTCTTCAGGATTCGCGCTCGCGTGCGGCGCAATCCTCCTATCCGGAACTGGCGGGTCAGGCACCTCCGGCCCGCTTCGCGGTCAGCTCGGACCTCAATCTCACCTTCGTCGGTGTTCCGGCTCGGGTTTTTGACAGCTACGAGGAGTGCATCCTGCGAGACGGCTTTGGGGGCATCGAGGCGCTCTGGACCGTGGAACGTCTCACAGACATGGAAATACAGGAGCTGATTGACTTGCTGGACCCGGGCATGGAGCTCCACCGCTCTGTGCTACGCCTGCGGCCTTCCGACACGGGGCGCTCCATCTCTGAGCTCAACGGACTCCTGGATAGTATTGCGGCCAAGCGCGAACTCGCCTCACTCCTGCGGTGTTACGACCTCGACGGCCTCGCGCGTAAGGTGTTTGGGACAACGTCGCTGGTGAAAGCCGTGCTACGTCAACTTTGGGAGGCCCGACGCCAGCTTCGCTCGAATGGGCTAACCGCCAGCCTGGATTACCTGGCGAAGGACAGTGAACTGCAGAAGGCCAAGCGCGATATCGCCGTCCTGAACCGCTGCTGGGAGGAGACCCTGGAGGTCGCCACCAAGAAGCGCGAGCAGGAGATCAAGGATCACGACCGGGACTTCAAGCAAGCTGCGCAGGAACACGAGCGCCAGGAACAGGCGCTGCAACTCCAAATCGACAAGCTCTCCCGGGAAAATGACGATCTCCGTTCCACTGTCCGGACGCTGACTTCTCGGCTGAAGGCCGGTTCCATGGACGTGGGCAAGACGATGAACTTCCTGAATCGGCACAACACTCGGGTTGACGGCAATTGTCCTCGCCTGAAAGCGCTCCTGGAATGCGCCAAGGACCACACACTTCCTCCGGACGGCTGGGCCACTCAGAGCTTGGTGAACGCGGTCGACGATTACGGGGCACAGCCTGGGGCTTACGTCTTTGTGGACGTCGGTGACGACGATCAGGAAGAGAAGGACGACGATGGCCCGGGCGCGAGGGAGGGATCCAAGGACGCGCCCCTCGACTTCACCCAAGACTCGCCCGCTCCGTCAACCCCCTCGTCACTCAAGTCCCGCTCCGCCAAGACATCTCGAGCGCCGAAAAACGCAACTGGGCGGCACTTCCACCGCGCATACGAAGTCAGCGGGTCCATCGCGCACTGGACGCGATGGACCCGCTGACTTCGTATGCGCGGTCGATGGAGGACACACGGGCTTCGCTGGTGGCGCATGCCGTGATCTGGGACAAGCTTCGCCTAGATGTGCAGTTGACGATGCAGTCTGGGCTCGACTACCTGGACGCGTTCGACCTGGTCTGCGGGGACAATGTCGTGCATCCTCGGTTCCACGTTCGGGACCTGCTCGAGCTCCTCGTCCGGATCATGTATTGACGCAAGTTGGACCAGACACCTTGGACGAGCTACGTCCCGAGCTGGTACTACAAGAAAGCCGAAGCCAGACTGGAGCAGCTCACGTACATACCGGACAAGTGGCCTGCCCTGAAAAGTGTCCGCCTAGACGAGGAGGCGGAGGTGATGCAGGCGATGCATTCCGAAGTGGGCGACGACATCGACGACGAGACGCAGGACGAGACATTCAGGACGACCAAGCCATTCAAGACCAAGCTCGACTTGCGTACTACGCCCCCTCGGGAGGCCAAACGCCCCAACAGCACGTCTTCCACTACTTCAAGTACCACCGGGTCCCAGCATCCTGATCCTGTAGTCGCCCCTTCTCCGGCCAAGCATCCGCGCGCAGCCCAACGGCGCACGCAGTCCACCCTCGCCCGGAAGGAGTATGCCAAGCTGACCCCAGAAGAGCTCCAAATCATCGAGGTCCCGGGTCGCGGGGTCACTTCCTGGCGCCATTACGGGATACTGGTGAAATTCCAACCCGGTACTGCCAAGGCAGTCGAGCAAACCAGTGGATTCCCGGATTACACCCCGAATCTGTCCAAGCCTGAGGAGCGCGACGCCGTTCGGGCACGTTGGCTTCCGGGGCCGTTCAAGGAGCTGTGGAGTACCAAGCCCTGGGACGAGATGTTCGACAACCGATCCAAGTTCCTGGTCTGCCACGCGCCTCCAAAGGCCGGCACGAAGGCTCTGGTGCGCCTGGATGAGATCGTCACCTACATGAGCGACCACCGCTGCACATTCTGGCTGATTGGTCACTGGTTCTCGATCTACAACCAGTTGGACGCCTATTCGGAGGAGTTCGCTGACACTCGGAAATCCGAATGTGACAGCATCCGGGGTCACTACCAGAAATTGCTGGACGCCGCGGTCGACGACGGTCTGGAGCAGTCGTACCTCGAGGAGCCCGGGGTCTGGACTTTCCCGGCCAAGTGCTGTTCCTGGATCTGGATGGCGCCCTCGCACAAGAATGCCGAAGGCAAGCCGTACTCTCTGCAGGAGCAACTCGCGCTGACAGACCAGCAGGAGCCCGCTCGGGTGCAGTGGGACTCCTGCTCCTCGGACGAGGAGCGCATCGCTCACGCGCCGGCCCAGCTGGACCTCCGACTCCTACCAGAGGCGGACCGCCACCGCTACCTGGTTCCCAAGAAGTTCCCGTAGCGCGCCCGAGACCTGTTCTCCGCGTCGAGCTCGGAACTCAACCTCAATCCTGCATGTCGTAGCGTAACACCCACTAATCCGAAACTCGTTGTCATTTTCGTCTTCCAGACTTGAGTCGCTCCGATAGTTCGTTCCACTTCCGGGTCTGCTCCTCTGACCGGGCGCGCTTCGCCTTCTTCTGGAGATCCTCGGTACATGCTCGGGCGTAACTGTAGTCTCGCTGGAACTTGCGTCTCCACTCGTAAGCCGTCCGTTCAGGAAGGCTGGAGGGTCTGGGTCCCAGCATTGCAGTTACCGTGCCCTGGGCATCCCAACCGTGCACCAGGTAAAACGGGGTGTCAAGTCGGGTTGCGTCGAACGAGGTATTCAGGGCGAACATCAGCCTCTCAGCATGGTCGTCCCAATCTGACTGGTTTGCCTCGGCGACGTATGCTTTGACACTCCGAATCACCGTTTGGACCGACCGCTCTTGTTGACCGTTAGCCTGAGGCCGGTAGGCCAGAGTGGCGCGTTGCTTGCTGCCCAGGAGCTCCCGGAACCTGGTGAACACCTCGCTCAGTTCCGAGATCAGGATCTCGGACGCAACACCCTGGAGGAATACTCGGCGAGCAGCCCGGAATTAGTTCCGGACTCTGAACCTGAAGGTGAAGTCGAGGAAGAATGCGAGGTAGATTTGCCTACGTCCGCGATGGACAGCACCCCGCTCAGGCAGCTAGAGATCGAATACGCTCGCTGCATGAGAGTGAGCGCTGAGGAGTTGGACCTGGAACCCTCGGTGTACATTCACGAAGGAAGTGAATTGATGGCGCAGCTGAGGGACCAATTGGCCCTGCTCCCTGAATTGCCGGATCTCAGCCCGGAGTGCGACATTGACAAGGCCGACGTGGGTGAGCCCGGAGTGAGTACTCCTGCTCAGGAGAGTAAGCTGAAGGACATTCTGAAGTACCACAGGAAAATCTTCCTGGGTGACGGGAACGCCGCTCCAGCGCCTGCCAGAGGCGTGGTGTGCGACCTAGACGTCGGAGACGCGAAGCCGGTGGCCCAACGGCCCCGATCCGTAGCTCCACATCTTATGGTGAAGGTTTACGAACTCTTGAAGAAGTTTTTGGGGACGGGACTGATCGAACATTCTGAATCGCCATGGGCTTCCCCGATTGTGATCGTCCTGAAGAAGAACGGTGTCGACATTCGGATGTGCATCGACTATAGAGTCGTGAACGGTTTCATTCAGCTGTCCAGCTACCCGCTGCCTCTGATTGATGACTTGCTAGTCGGTTTCGAGAAGGCGATGTGGTTCATGAGTCTGGACATGGCGAGTGGCTTTTGGGCGATTCGGATGACGGAAAGAGCCAAGCTCATCTCGGCATTTGTGTGCCCATTCGGGCATTTCCAGTGGGCACGGATGCCATTCGGGTTTTGAAAAACGCTCCGCTCGTCTACCAACATGTGATCAACAACTGTTTGTGGGGATTCGTTCGGTTGCCACCCGAGGAGGAAGCTATGGTAGATCAAGATGTGTTGGGTTACTTCAGATTGGATCCTTCGCAGCCAGAAGCTGAGTACGACGGTGACGCCGAAGCCGCCCCGGAAGAAGGACGTCTGCCCGCCCTGACTGACCAGATGACGGTGTTCAAGCGCAACATACCTGCGCCCACAAATAAAGATTCGAGTCCGTACTTTGTAGGAAGATAGCAAGTCTTGTCCGATTTCCCCTGCACGATAAGATACAAGAGACTGTCCTGTGCAATCGTTTGATGCTCCTCAACATCTCGTAGACGAAAAGATAGAGTTGAAATCACCATCCTCGTGATATTTTTTGCTGGAATGTTAACGCCCGTCGATACAAGTCGTACAATTTTACGAATGTTTGCTAGTTTCTGTGAGTCAAGGGCTCCGATTCTTGCTCGTTGAGAATATTCACTACTATGTACGCTAAGTACCGTGTACATACAGTATATCACTGAAAATAGCTCACTAACGTCGATAATCTTAGCTACGATGAGTGCCAAGCACAGTGGCAACATCACATTCTTTGTCATCACTTAGCAGTGCGCAGCAGGGCCTCCGAATATGGCATTTTTATTTAGTAGGTTGGTCGTTGCAGAATAAATTATCCCCTGACGCTCCTACCAATACAACAGTACATTATGGCATTGCCCCCAACGTACCACAATAAATAATGCCATTATGAAAAGCATGAAGTCTATTAACAAGACACCAGTTAGCTTATCATCTAGCTCAAATTGTCCACAGTCGTTGCATCCCAGTACGACCGATTCTGGCGGAGAAACAAAATCGTCTCAAGCGTGCGTGGTAGCAGGCCGTGTCGTTGATGACCAAACGTCACCCGAGCAATGCTGAAGAAGCGTTCCACCACGTTCGACGTGGGTGGGATGCTCTTCAGCTGCTCATACTTGACACGGTCCCGTGCAAGCCGCCGGCGCTTCCGAAGACGCTCCACGAACAACGCGGCTGGATCCTCCTCCTCTTCACTCGCGGCCGCGTCGTCCGGTCTGGCAGCTTCGAAGGGCTGCAAAGCGGCCTTTTCAGCACGCGTCAGCCGCTGCGCCTTCCCGCGGAGAACGCGTACACACCCAGCCTCAAAATCTGGGTTGTGCACAATGTTGGCCCGAGGCCCTGCAAAATAAAAACCATTCTACAATTGTTAGTGAAAATATTGAACACAAATTCAACAGTTATAAACTTACCAATGTAGCGCCCATATTGTGGCTTGACAGCGATCAGCTCGTCGAACCACTCGCGAACGTCCAGCAGGTCGACGTCGTGGCCTTGAAGGGCCTTCGAGACCGACTCGATGTCGCACAGCTCCTGGTACAATGCCCGCAGTCGCTTGTTCATCACCGGCGGCGGCAGCAGTCCCCAGTACGGTAAGATTGTTGTGAGGAGTCGATACCCAGTGCAGCGTCGTGTGCACGAACAACTCCCTCCCGTCAGCTTCGACTGCCTTTAAGACCCCGAGCGCTTTCAACGAGCGCGGGCTGTAGTACAGCTCGCCATTCTCCCAGACGTATCCGTGCAAAAGCACCAACTTACTGCGCGCTCCCAATGCAGCGTCCACACTGCAAGTCTTCGTCAGCACCCGGATGGTACAAAACCTCCACCGCACAAATCCGACTGCACCGATTGCTCTCGTGGACACGATGATCGTAAGGCATCCCAAGGCGAGCACAATATGCCCGAGCAACCCCATGACGTAGTATGACACCACTTCAGCTGCCGGCTGCGTATCCTTGAGTCGGTAGTGCTGCAGGACGGCGGCAGTGATGAACTCACCGACCAGCACCGTCTCGTAGTTGAACAGCAGTCGCTTCACCTGGCACCGCAGCTTCTCGCTCATCCAGCTCATCGTCTCCACCATCTCGAACACCATGGACATAAGACCTGCCAAGTTGTAGCCGAGCGAGATGGACTGGATGCGTCCGAAGAATACTTCTTGGGGGCTGAGGAGGAAGAAGTCGCTCATGACTCCCTGGTCCACGAGGAGGAACATCAGCAATAATCGGTGGACGTTCTTGGCTCCGTGAGCCGACAGCCGCATACTCTCTTGGACGTAAACGATGGCTTCCTGTATTCGAATTGGCTCGGCCATTTGATCGCAGTGTTTTGCGAATCGCCTACAAGAGACGAAGCTTCTCCGTAGCGTCGGTATCCTGACGAGGGTGAAGGACGTTCCAGTAAAGATGTACCACTGTACTCCACGTCACCTCTGTCTTGAGCGAGTCGCAGTCCATTGATGTCGTACTTGCCTCGTCCGCTTACGGTAAGGTAGGCTGTGCCGTCCTGCATACAATATGCTCCTTGTGTCTCTGCATAGATTGCGTAATAACCAATACTACCGTGATAGAAGTTTCCATGGAAGGCAATGATCTGACCGGAACAACTTGCTGATGTCCGGTTGTACGTGGAATTCTCCAGAATATACATCGCGTGGACATTGTACTGCGGCACGACTGTGTGACACAGTATCCCTGCATGAACGCGGTAGTAATGTGTAGGCCAGGTATTCCATCGATCTCCAGCAATTAACAACTCCTTCACAGGGCAGACTTTTTCCAGACTCGACCAATTCAGTCGCCAGGACGTTGGCCCGACGTCGCTTTGTGCAGAACATGCAGAGTTACGGGTTCGCCAGGCTAGAGGTGACGCCGGAACAGGCCAAGATCCCGCAGGTTGCATTCGAGAGGGTGAGGAAGTGGCTGGTGGAACAGTTGGAGCTGCCCAAGGAGAAGAGATGGATTGACTTTGTGAACGTGAGCAAGCCAAGTGAGAAGAAGGAGGGAGAAGAGGACGTGGAGGACAATCCGAGCGACAGTTTGTACACTTCGCACCCGGTGGTGTAACGTGGACGGCGTGTGGGGTTTAGCGCGGATCGGAATCGAGAATACTTGCAGCTCCGCCTTCCTATCGCTGCAAGTGGGACGCTGTGGCCTCCGGTATACTTCCAAGACAGTGAAGAGAACTAAGAATTTGCCAACGACCTGCTGATACTCCTGGAACTGCTCGATGATATGGCGAGAAGCTGCATGAAGGCCGTCTGTGAGCTGCTTAATATCGACGAGAACTGGCTGTTTGAAGAACTTCTGGACGACAGAATGCGTGCGTCGAAGACGTACGAAGGACCACGAGATACAAGCTATCAATATGGCGCATCGGTGCTGCGTATCTACAACTACCGCAACAAGGCCGCAAACGGTAAGGGACCAGCCGAGGTGGATCCGAACGATAACTCCTGTGGCGTGCATGCCGATCTCGGACTGGTGACGGTGTCGCCTTTAGCCACGGTCCCTGGCTTGCAAATGTGGAACTTGGAGTGAATGGTATGGGCCGATGTGAAAGCGCCACACCACTGCAAGTCTCTGTGTTTGCTGGAGAGACACTTGGCCTTCTGACCCACGGGGTCATTTCAGCGCCGTTGCATCGTGTACCGCCGATCTGTGTGGAAGCGGAAGCTGAACGCCGAATGTCCATGCCCTACTTCTTGCGCGCAAAGCCTGAAGCTTGCCTTAATCCGAAGGCTCCTGTCGCCGAGCAGATCACATGCCGTGACTTTATGGAGGATGTTGTATTCAAGAAGCGCCCGTGGAGACGGGAGAAGAACAAAAATCCCACCCCACCTGACTATTAGTCAGCTGCTATTGTCTCCGTACCCAGGCTGGGAGGTAACCTTTACTCCCCACAGAGCCCACGCGTGGGCCCATCTATAAATATTTCTTTAGAAGCTACTGGGAATGGCTAGTGTACGTATATCGTTTATAAATAGAGAGGAAGGTCTGAGCTGTTCAGCGCTTTTTTTCCGGTCACAAACGAAGCTGTCTTCACGGTGAAACTCGGTGTTGGAAATCGTGTTCAAGGAAAGTCTAAGGGGACACTGGGCAAGGAGGGCGTTGTCCTGTCGATCGACAACAGCAAACGCCAGCCGTGGTACAGCGTTCAGTGGGGCGATGGATCAGTACAGTCAGTGTCGGCGCGTTCAATACAGCTACTACAGGCTCCCAGCAGCGACTCAGCCATGCAGAACCCGACTACGGAGCCTTTAGAGTCGATGGCCGCTTTGCTGTTAGCTGGTGTTGGTGCGGGGCCTGGTCCGGGTGACTCGTCTTCTTCTGAGTCGGAATCCTCTTCAGACGAGGAGGAAGATGAAGAAGATAACGCAGATGATACGTCTACGATGGTCTCTGGAATTTCTAACGACGGAAAAATACTTGCCCACAACCGCATCTGGGAATTTTGTTCCGACCTCCTTGTCGACCCTGCAACTTTGCAACGCAAGCGCAAAAAAAATTTCGCTGGCCGGCGACGCTGGAGTTAGGAGAAAAGACCTTCGCCAAATATTTTTTTCTGATGTACCCGTGGTCGACCATACAAACTACTCTACAGCACACAAATGCCAAGTTGGTGGAGCGTAAGCAACGTCCAATTGCTGAGGGAGATTTGTTTCGCTTTCTGGGAGTTCGGCTTGCGATGGCAGTCGAGCCTAGACGCGGTCCCTTGCGGACCTACTGGGAAAGAGAAGTTGGTGAGGGTATGGTTGGCACAGCCGCAAACTTTGGTGAGCGCTTCTGCATTACACGACATGCCTTTGAAAATATTTCAGCTGCGCTCTCTTTTTCCGATGATGTGCCGTCAGATGACCCATGGAAATCTATAAGACCGCTAATAGATTGATATAATTCACGCCGCCGCGATGTAGTATCACCCGGGGAGATTCTTTGCGTGGATGAGTGCATGAGCGCCTAGCAGGGCAAAGAGGGTAAATACTGCCACGATGGCATACCTCACAAGACAAAAATCCCAAGAAAGCCAGAAGGCGTGGATGCCGAACTAAAAGCTATCGCTGATGGTGATTCGGGTGTGCTGTTGGGGTTAGATTTGATGGAGGGAGCCGAGCGTCAACGCCAGAAGCCATACCACGCGTTGTTTGGTGAGGGTTCAGCGATTGTTCTGCGGTTTTCTGAAGTTTATAAAGGTAGCGGGCGCACCGTTGTTGCAGACAGCGCTTTTGCTTCGTTAAAACCCTTGTGCAACTTGAAAATCTTTGCGGTCTTTACTTTATGGGAATGGTCAAAACAGCGTCTCGCGAGTATCCAAAAAAGTATATGACAGAGTGGTTTGGTTCTGAGCCCGCTCGTGGGTCATTTAAGATGCTACAGAGCAAAACTCCCAAAGGCACCGCGATGTATGCTCTCTGCTGGGCTGACCGCAAAGCGAAGTGCCTCATCTCAAACCGCGGAACGGCGCTTCCTGGCAACGATAGCGTTCGCCGACGGCACAAGCTCATCCTAGACAACGGCCAGCTGAAAACAATACAGTATGACCGACGTATCCAGCGCCCGCAAATGGTGGAGCTCTTTTTCTCGAAGTTCTCGGGGATATATGTTCATGATCATCTTCGACAGGGTAGCCTCGAGATCGAACGAACTTGGCACGCAATGCAGTGGCAACATCGTTTGCTCGCTACGGTGTTTGGCATTGGTGTACGAGAACTGGGGAGATCTGATCTTCGCTATTTGTCACACAGCGAGTGGTGAATTTTATCGATTGGAAGTACCGTTACGAGTCGTGTTTGACCTTCTAAGCAGCAAACCGTTGATGCTTCGCCTCTGGATAAGTTGCGTCAAGTCCAACTCGTACGCACCGACACTTTTGGTGCATCTTTTGAAGCATGTGAGGTTTTGTAAATGCGATGATGGGAGTGAACATGCGCGGATAGATCATGACATTCCTGCTCAGAAACGCTCCAAGCGCTACCAATCTCTACTTCGCATTCAGAATCGACAGGTCCTTGTGAGCATTATCGAAGACAGTGGAGGCGACTTTCAGGTTTCTGGATATGATGTGCGAAGCGAATTGACCTACAAACTTCTGCTTGAGCGTGAAGCTCTTCACCGAATCCTCAAAACGGGTGTTGTCCACGATGGTGCGGATATTGGAGAACCTCTGGCAACTTCCGCTTCGTCGCTACTACTCCGTCGGAACAGAAAGCTGCTGTGTGAATGGATTTGTAGTCGTCTGCGCTTCCAAAGCATGCTAGAACACCCTGAGCTGGTTACGTCCGGAACTTCACCGTTAGTTTACGGACTTCATTTGCGAGAAAGTTTTCGGATTCTGAATCGGTGGATTGCTACAAGTCCGAGGAATCCGCTGAGTGCTGTGCCCGATACAGAAATTACGCGCCGCGCGTCTTCAATCGACGCCGCTGCCTTTGCAAGTCTGCAGTTCGACCAGCTAACACTAGTGGCGCACCGCCAACTCCCTTTTGAACTAGAGAAAGAATATGTTGGCACGATGGACTGGATAGCAGCTGTGGCTGGAACGTCGCCTTCATCATGGAAGAAGCAGCTTCCGTATATGAAAATGGATTTCTTTGTGAAATCTCATACTTTATTTGCTCGACTGCGTGGGGAACTGGAAACTGAAGCGAAGGAACGTCGCAAGAGAGAGAACTGGGCGGGGATGGAGCAGGAGGATCACAATGTGCTCTGCATTGATGATCCGAATATGATTCAGTCGCCTGCTATGAAGTATCTGTCCTCGACAACTGATACTGCCAAAGCGGCTGAGAACGAAGCCCCAAAGACTGATGCTGATTCAAACCTTCTAAAGGTGGTCGCAGCAGACGTATCAGCTATACCAGCCAATTCAGCGACTACCAGTGTCGTAAATACTGGGTTGCTGATCCCCAGCAACAGCAGTGAGCCGATCCAGGAGGTCTTCTTATCTGACGTACCCGCCTGGACGCCTTCAGCACAGCTCCCGTTCGTGATACACGCACAAGAAATGGTCAAACATTTCCGGTCATTATTTCACCAACAATGGAGGCAGCAAAAGCAGCTCCCTGGCTCTCGTTTTGGGCGGCGCTCGTCAAACGCTAATGAATTGTTAACCTGCCAAAGAGTGCCTTACGGCGTGGTAGTGTACCAGGTTGTTCCACGGGAATCGTTCTCGAAAGCCCAGATATCTCAAATAAACGCCCGGGCTGCAGCACTTATGGGTGGAGCTTTCGTTTGTGGTCCAGTACTGTTTTGGCCCTCACAGAACCGCAGCGACTGGTACCAGCGCTTGCTTGATAGTGATGCGGTTCACAGAGAGTTAGCTATCCACTCAGAAGACAAAGAGTTTGAAGATGTGCCACTGAAACGCCCGGCGGCTGTGCGTTCAGCCAAATATTTACCTTGGAAGCAGTTTGCAATTGAACGACTACGAATTGCTCGAGCTGTGAAGCGGGGCAGGACGGCGGAAGGACTAAGCGCTGATTTACTGGTGGAAGGTGTTGGCCAGATAGAAAAGGACTCGTGTACTATCGCCACGACCTCAATTGGATTCCGTCAGCTGGAGCTATCACTTGGTGTGCGAGATACCCGTGAAATTTGTGGTGATGGAAGTGTTAGCAAGGCTATGAAGCATCTTTTTGCTCTATACGAGGACACTGAGGACAGTGACGAATTGACGAAGTGGCGGGTTTCATTAAATAACCCTTGGATACTGCATAACGTTTTAGTCATCTACGACCAGGATGGGCACGATATTCAGATCCCCGCTACTGGGCGTGACGACAAGGACGTCTTCACGATGCTAGGGATTCAGGTGGAGGTTGACGACGTGGATAAACCACGCCGTATTCTTTTTTCTTGTCGTGAGCTGCAGACCCAGCGCAGATACTTTGTCGACTGTGACTTTCATAGTCTTCAATGTCTCCTTTTACAACGCAGGCGGCACGTCGTGAGTTCTGACCCTCTTCTGCTCACGTTGTCGGTGCAAGCTGAAGCTGCATGGAGGCGTCGGTCGAGGGTTACGACAATTCAAGACTGGAGAAGAGTCGCAGCTCTAGCATCCCAGTTCCTGGTGTTTCGAAGGAAGAATGGCGCGCTCACGTTGTGCTTAGAGCAGCCCACCCCAGAAATACAGGTGCCGGAAGGTAGTGCAACAACCGAGCCTGTTCCTGCTGAAGTTGATGAAGCTGATAAAGTCAGAGTTAAACCGAGTGATAGCAGCACCGAGCACTCTGTGGATGAAGAAGAACCGGTTGGTATTAGAGGACACGAGAACGAAGTTGCTCCGCCCCCAGTTTTGCCGCGTCGACACCAATTTCGTGTTGACATTTTGGAAGAGCAGAGAGCAGTAAAGCTGTCGATCGTGCAGCACTTTCAGAAGCACCAAGCGGCTATTCGGTCCGCTTCGTGTGGTAGAATACTCTCCAGGACTGCTTCTCTCGGTTCGCAAACTGCGTCAGAGTGGATGCAGATGACTCAAGAGGATTGGCGCTCGCACGAACTCCGTGGTATTCTGGTGTTGGATTCGAGTGTGCTGACTAAATTGGAGAAGGCGTACACTCCAGCGACAAGACGAGCTCGAGAGTACCTTAAATCTGCACCTAACGAAGACGGCAGTGGTGGTGCTGAGCTGCAACAACAAGCAATAGCCAAAGCCATGGGTCAGACCGCGTTGCCGTCGAGTGAAGTAGAAGTCCTGCAGTCAATTAGGATGTTGCGATGGCGACGTCGAGGCAAAGAGGCTACTGTCGCTGCGAAACGAGCGGAAGCCTACCTAACGGATATTGCCGAATGGTGGCGTCGCCGGTTAACCACCATCGAATCGGAAATGAAATGATGCATTATTCAAGTACATGTATCGGCAATGATGATGTGGAGACTAAGTGAACGTTTCGTCTGGGCTATCAGCACTTCGTCGCTTCCTATCCCAGTGTAATCTCGAAACGTCAGCTTCGAACGTCAAACTACCGTAATCTGCATGTGCCAGCTTACTTTGTTCAACGCTAAATGTTTATTGATCGCTCTGGGCGTCATCGTCGATCTGCTGTGCGCGATGCTTTCGCCTTCAGGTTTTGATTCTTCAACTTGAGGAAGGCTTGTGCGGCCTCGAGTTCCTTCTTCGTGAACTTGGCGACGCCCTTGCGGCATTTTTTTGGACGCCGTCCAGCTTCTTGATGAGCTCGTTGAGGCTCACCGTCTTGCGAGCGGGAAATCGTCATCTTCTGCAGGGATGGGAAGTTTGAAGTGGACTTTGTAATTTGGTTGCTTTAGCTTTGATCCGCAATTCAAAAGCGAATTATGGAGATGACGGTCGTCGACACTGCCAGCGCCAGCGCCACTTGCCAGTGTCGTTGCGCATGTCAGCAAGGACACCGCTTCCGCATTCCCTAAGCCCTTCGGCGACCCTCGTCAAGGCGACATGCTTCACCAGCGCCAATACTGTCCCAGCTTCATTAAAAAGTCTGGTTCAGGCTGAATGACAAACGCAGCAAAGACTACGTCGGCGTAACACTTGCTGCTGCTCGCGGTACTACATGCATCTTCGAGCCTGCCAACACGCTTAAACTTTACGTCGGTCTCGTAGCAAACAGCATTTGCATGCAAGACGAATGATTTATTTTTCTGTGTCTGAGGCCTAATTAATTCGAATATTTCTCATCCCTCCGAAGCCGGCCAATCATCATCACTACCGGTAACTCAGTGCAAGCAACTTCAACTTACGCTAATTTCTAATGGTTAGAAAACGCTTTAGGCCATTTCAAACTGAAATAAACGGTCATTAATCAGTTTGATTCGAATCAAATAGCAAACGGACCCAATAGGGGGTCCTTATTGATGCGCTATAACAAATTGTTCAACTCTTGGGGCCGAAAAATGATGTGCAGCGCAGGTTGCATCGCTCTTCACGACTTAGCAGCGACTCGTAGATGAATCCAAGGTATTAGTAGCAGCAGATCTACTGTGTTCGCTATCTTTTGCCTTAGCCTCGAGTGATACGAAGTGCACTACTTCGCGTTTTGTCCCAATTATTTGGAGTTGCCTCATAATCTCCCGGAGTAAGTGCTCCGGGTAGCCTCACATTATGCCTCGGCTAGGATGCGGTGGAGCACCTACTGTAGACAGCGAAGGAGGGAGAGACCGCCAGCACGGACGAGGCCAAATCCGTTAACGAGAAGAGAATTGACATGGAGGAGATTTTATTTATTAAAAAAAATGATCACCGATCGGTCTGGGCATAATAGTATTGTGCTCGCCTTCTATTGGTTCTTCAACCTGAGGAGGGCTTGCGCGGCCTCGAGTTCCTTCTTCGTGAATTTCGTGGCGCTTTGTGCAGCCTTTTGGGGGGCCTTCTTGATGCTGTCCAGCTTCTTGCCGAGATCACTGAGGCTCGCCCACTAGGTACGTTCCTCATGGGTCGTCCTTGGCGTCGTCCTCGTCGTCTAGGTCCGTGCTCCGAAGGAATCTCTTCCAGGAGTCCGTGCTGAGCACATTATCGTTCGCGAAGTCGGGAGTGGTCTTCGACAAGAGCGCGGACTCGTCGGCAGCCGCGAACGCTGCGACGAAACTGCTGTGAGCGAAGACCGCAACTGCCAGTGCGACGTAGAATACACTGCGCATGACTGTAGCGGACGGGAGGGAGGGGTGTGTGGGTGGCCTTGTGGTCTTGTGGTCTTGAGCGCAAAAGACAAAGTGGCAGTCAGTGTTACGGCTGGCTAACCGTCACGGTTGCCGTGCCGTTGGTCAGCTGTAAACCGTAAGCCATCCTGTACGAGAACTTTTTATAAATACAGCCATGAAATAATAGATTGAGAGGTCCTAATCCGAATCCGATCCCAGTTGTATTTAGAGAATCTCTTTCGGATTCGGACTACATGTACGATCCCGTTTTCGTAATGCGCAGTAGGGGTAAAACTGTACACCTTTGCCAATCCAAGTTGGCAGCAGTGTAAGACAATGATTACATGATGATTACTCTGCGTTAGTGTTGTTGGATACACGTAGTTGGATGCACGTAAGATGCATTGGATGCATTGGATGCATTGGATGCGCATATTATGCATTGCATCTAGCCATGACCGCCCTCCATAAATAAATAATATATCATATGCAGGCCGGGGCACACCCGAGCAAGCGCTTAGACAGCAGGTCTTCGCCAGCGTACACGTCACGAATTTTAAGAGAGAGATAGAGAGAGAAGGAGATCTATTTTCCCTTTTGAATTAAGTTGCTGCCTATAGAGAGCGTACCAGGCAAATAGAGCTTGGTCCTCTCAACTACGAACAGAACATAGCCTTCTGGTTGCGTTCCTTCCTCCCGGAACCCCTTCTTCCTGTCCTTGAGCTTGTCGACGACTCCTTAACCACTCCTTAACCACCGGTGGGGCACAACGGGGCGGGCATTGCGAAACGTTGATTAGGTCCGGAGGGCCTGGCACTCGAAGCAGCTCAAACACATCGCAGTGAGCGTCTCCGGAGTTCACTTCGTAGGTCCAATCCTCGACGACGAGGCTTCGCCATGAAAGCGAGCGTCCCGGGAGGGAAATCAGCGCAAGGGCCGCCTCAACGACAGGTAGAGCGTCACTCCTTTGCCGCGGACTCAACATCGTGAACTACTGCAGGCTGCTATCCTTGTCGTGACCGCCGCGTTCGCGCCTATCTTCACTTGGTGAACGGATATCTAGACATGACATGCGTAGGCACTACCAGAGTCCCGTAACACTCACAGACCAGCATCAAGCAACAGAGCAGCGTATACTTACGAGTTTCCCTGCCTGCGCCAGCGGTGCTGAGGGTGGCGGAATTGACGAGCTTGCTGCGCTCACCACGAGAAGATTTTTGGCGGGAAAAATTGCGACCGCAATCCCCCTCTCATCTATTTTGTGTAAGTGGTATGCCATCAATCGACTTAGGCGGGGAATGCATCCAATGCATGTGGATTTTTCTCATCCAAGTTGGCAGCAGTGTAAGACAATGATTACATGATGATTACTCTGTGCTGAAACCTTAACCCTTTCCCGCTAAAAGGATACAGAAAGCGCCCTTTAGATGATTTTCCAACACTGGTAGAGTGTACCCCCCCCCTCCTGAAGGGCGCATCCTGTGCCCTTAATTAACCTTCTTTTAAAACAAATCATAGTCGGTACGCAGAGTAGCGTTGTTGGATGCACGCAGTTGGAGCTTTTTGAGGGATAATCCAAAGCTTTGCGTCTCTAGTCCACAGCGATTGACGACGGAGCTGGCCGATGGGCACAATAACAGGCTGCCGCGTCAGGACCATCAATCTGCGGCGACGGCTGTACCATTCTTGAGGTACATGTATAGCGAGCTACGGTACCCTTCTTCAGGTACCCACATGCAGCAGGTGCTGAGTGTGCAGGTTCGGGCGTCTAGCGCGGGGAGCAGGTGGGTACAGGCAACATCTATGGGTACGATACTTAGCTGGCTATTTGGGCAACAAAATGCAGTGTCGGCGTCGAGCTAACTCGCAATACTGACGTTACTGTGGATGAAAATGCAGACTCCAAGATCCTGCTTGCCGGGCACGGGTGGCTCTGGGGCCGTAGAGGACGGCGCGTGGCCATTTTCCGCAGGTGCGCGTGCAGCGGCATACTTGTGTGGTTATAATGATGCTATGCTTGTAGACTAACGTGCTATATTGGTGGTGCTGTGAACGAACAGGAGGTGAAGTGTGGATTGGCGCTCGAGGGGCCAATACGCCCATGCCATGGACCCCATGGTACGTGTTGGGCGTGCTGGTGCATCCGGTTTTTTTGACAGCAGCACCTGGGCGCGCTATACGTGGACGACCGTGAGCAGCAGCGCAAGAACTGCTGCATCGCGTGCAAGATCGGCGACTTCAGGCTCAGCGCGGACGAGGTGCTGCGCGGCCGCCTACGACGGGATGCCCAATGTGGCGAAGGTGGCGCGCCAGGACGCGTACGACACGATCGCGGCCGGCAAGCAGTCGCGCGTCATCATGCTCGTGCGCTTGCCGCTCATATCCGACGCGTCGTGCGCGTTCGACACGTTCTGCGAGATGTTCGTGGCCAAGGACATCAACGCGTACCCCTACGGGTCGCAGCGGTTTGCTCCGTTCGCCTGCTTGTTGCTGGACAGGCTGCTCAGCGTGGCGGCGTGCGGACGGATGAACTGGTAGAACTACAGCTAGATGCACAGTTAGGGTCGTTCATGTACAATAATTCCTTTAATGCTATTAGAATATTTGCTAGCCATGGTCATGTAATGCGCGTGGACAAATAATGCAACCATATCTAGATTGACAAGTTGTTGCGGGTCATGGCAATACCTACTACTGCTAGTAGATACAAAAGGAAGAGCACTTGAGCAGTAGTTGGCAAAATGCAAAGTGATTCGATTCAGGTCCTTAGTTCGCAACCGCGTGCTACCTCTAAGCCTGCTACTGGATACCTCTTACTGGATACACCCTACTGGATTCTCTACTGGATACACAGTTACCTTATCCAATCAGAGAACGCCACGTCGATGCCCATCTTGTACCCACAATCTTGGCGTAATCACCGTGACGTAATCATCGTCCCGTAATCACCTGAATGATTGCGGTACAACACAGTGAAGGTCACGCCGACCTCACTGATGACGCGTTCGCGTCACACGGTCGCTTGGCGAGGCGTCGTCACATCAGTCTTGACAACACTCCCACTCGACTCGTCAGCGACCACGATGCCCAGCTTCGTCCTGAGCGCGTCGAACTGCGGCGCCGCGATCGGCTTCGTCATTGATGTCCGCCAGCATGTCGAGTGTCGAAACATACTGCAACACCACTTGACCGTCTTCCACCTTCTCGCGCACGAAGTGGTAGCGAATGTCGATGTGCTTGGTGCGCTTGTGGAACTCCGGGTTCTTGGCCAACGCGATGGAGCCTTGGTTGTCCTCGTAGATCTTCACCGCTTCGTCGCTCGCCATCTCGCCTAGCTCGCACAGAAACACCTTGAGCCACACCGCCTCCTGCGTGGCCTCCGACAGCGCCATGTACTCGGCTTCCGTCGACGAGAGCGCCACCGTGCGCTGCTTCTTGCTTCGCCAGCTGATGCATCCGCCGTTCATCATGAACGCGTAGCCGCTCGTACTCCGTCGAGACTCGATGTCGCCGGCCCAGTCCGCGTCCGAGTAGCCTTGCAGTCCGTCCTCGCTGCTCGCTTGAAACACGAGGCCGTGCGTCTTCGTGCCTCGGATGTAGCGGAAGACCCTCTTGAGCGCCTGCCAGTGTGTCGGACATGGGTCCGCTGCGAACTGGCTCAGCACTCCCACTGCCGCTGCGAGGTCCGGACGAGTCCCCACCATGAGATACATGAGGCAGCCCACGGCGTTCCGGTACGGAACATTCGCCATGGTCTCGTCGTGCTTGCAGCCTCCCTCGCACATGGCCTTGGTCAGCTTCAGACCTGGATCCTGCGGTGTCTTCACAGGGTTGCTCTCATCCATCTTGAACTTCTCGAGAATGTCCTTCGCGAACTTGGTCTGCCGCACCGACACCTTCCCAGTCGCCACATCTTGCTCGATCTCCATACCGAGGAAGTACTTGAGCTGGTCATCTCGAACCGGTCACTCAGCGCCTGCTTCGTGTCCTTCAGCATCCCGTCGCTGCTGCTGGCGAGGACCAGATCGTCCACGTACAGTGCCACGAACATCATGTCGTGATTGTCCCGCTTCAAGTAGATGCAGTGGTCGGACTCGCACTTCTTGAACCCCAGCTTCAACATGAACTCGTCGATCGTCTTGTTCCACATCCGCGGCGACTGCTTCAGACCGTACAGCGAACGCTTGAGCCGGCACACGTAGTCGGGTCGATCTCCGTCCACATATCCGTCCGGCTGCGCCATGTAGATGTCCTCGTCCAACAAGCCGTTGAGGAACGCGGTCTTCACATCCATCTGGTGCACTGTGAGCTTGTACTTGGCCGCCAGACTCAGCAACACCCGAATCGACGTGAACTTGGCCACCGGCGCGAACGTCTCGTCGTAGTCGATGCCGTACTTCTGCGAGAACCCCTTCGCCACCAGTCGCGCCTTGAACCGCTCGATCTCTCCAGACTGGTTCTCCTTCACGCGGAACACCCATCTGCAGCCGATCGCCTTGCGCCCCTTCGGCAGTGGCACCAGGGTCCACGTCTCGTTCTTGCGGAGCGACTCCACCTCCGAGTCGCACGCCTCTTTCCACTTGTCTGCGTCGCTGGATTCCATCGCCGACTTGAACGTTGTCGGCATCTCTCCCACTGAATCCACGACGTACGCAGCCTCGAAGTCTTCCTTCTCTTGTGCTGCGGCAGACATCTCGTCCAGCGGCTGCTGTCGTCTCGGCACCGCATACCGCTTGGCACTCGGAACCTCCACGGCTTCCTCGAGCGACTGCGTGCGCGGGTGTCGCTTGCTGCCGGGTTCAAAGTCTTGATTCCGCGCAGCTTCTTCTCTGTTCTCGTCTGATCCGGACTGAGTCTCTTCATCCGTGGTGTCTTCATCATCATCTGTCGGAAGACCCACCAACACCTCCTTCGAAGCGTAGTCGCGTCTCCCACCGTCGAAGACATCCTCCATGAACTGCGCGTCGCGGCTCACCAACACGCGACCGCTCTCGATCTCCTCGAACCGATACGCCTTCTCGTGCTCCGAGTACCCGAGGAAACGACAGCGCACCGACCGAGCGTCGAACTTCGACCGCTTCTCCTTCGGCACGTGCACGTACGCGTGGCACCCGAACACCTTGAGGTTGGCCAGCAAAGGCTTCTTGCCGGTCCAAACGTGGTGCGGCGACTTGTCGTGACTGATGGCGCGCGTCGGACACCGGTTGCGGAGGAACGTGGCCGTCATCACCGCTTCTCCCCAGTACTCCTTCGACAACCCGGCGTGCTCCAGCATGCAGCGCGCACACTCCACCAGCGTCCGATTCATTCGCTCGGCCACTCCGTTGAGCTGAGGCGTGTATGGTGGCGTGAACTTCTGCTCGATGCCGCGATCCGCACACAACTTGGCCATCGCACCCGAAGTGTACTCGCCGCCGTTGTCGCTCCGAAGCACCTTCACTCGCTTGCCGGTCTGCGTCTCAGCCAACGCGACGAACGCAGCGAACTTGGCAGCCACCTCCGACTTGTTCCGTAGCAGGTACACCACGCAGAAGTGCGACTTGTCGTCGATGAACGTGACGAAGTAGCGCTTGCCTCCGAACGTCGCCGTCTGCATCGGACCGCACACATCGCTGTGGACCACCTCCAGCACTTGCTTCGCACGGTTCGGCGACGACTTCATGAAGCTTACTCGCGTTTGCTTGCCGAGTGCGCACCCGTCGCACACCTCCCACTGCTTCACCGACGTCATTGGGATGCCAGTGCCGTAGCCCTTCTTGACGATGGCGTCGAGACCACCATGGCCGATGTGACCAAGTCGAAGGTGCCAGAGGTACGATGTGGTGTCCCCTTGGCGATTCTTCGAGCTTGCCGCATTGGCCTCGTCAGCAGGCGTCCTCGGCGTCATGCAGAGCTTGAACAGTCCTTTGCCTTCGCGAGCGCCGAGCTTCCACTTGAGACCCTTCGTTTCCGCGAAGCACCCGTCGCTCTCGAAGGTCACTGGCCCGACGTCCTTGGTGAAGCGGCCGACGGAGAACAGGTTGCGCGACAGCTTCGGGATGTGCCACACACCCGTGAGCACACCCTTCTTCATGCCGCGCGGTGTCTGCATCGACATCACGATGTCGCCGCTCCCCACCGCCTGAACCACGCCGTCGTCCGCCAGATGCACGTCCACCGGAGAGATCTTCTTGTAGTTCTTCATGTACTCCTTCGAGTACGTCATGTGCTGCGTCGCACCTGAGTCGACCAGCCACATGCCGCTCAGCTTGGAGGAACCCGTGTCGCCACCAACCGAGAAGAGGAAGTCGCCAGAGTCATCTTCGACCTGCGCGACGTTGGCTCGTTGCGGCCTCTGCCGCTCCCCGTTCTCGCGGATCCGCACCGGACACTTGGCGATCCAATGTTCGTGCTCGCCGCAGTAGTGACAGGCGCTCGTCCTCTGCGCTTGCGCCTGCCGTCCCTTGCGCTTCCCGTTGTCGCTTGTCATGAACGCTTGACCTTAAGCGTGCGCGGTTCCGTCAGCACCGCCATCTTGTTCCTTGCGCTTCATGTCCTCGTGCAGGAGCCGAGACGTCACGAGCTCCCACGTCAGCGTGTCGGAACGCGATTCCAACGCCGTGATGAGGAACTGGTACGACTCGCTCAGACTGGCAAGAAGCGTGATCACCAAGTCGTCCTCGCTGACCGGAGCGCCGACCGCGTCGAGCTGTTCCGCCAGCGTCTTGAGCTTGTTAATGTGCTCCAGCACATCATCACCTTCGTCCATCGTTGTCGTGAAGAACCGTCGACGAAGAAAGAGCTTGTTCGCCAGGCTCTTCTTCTCGAAGTGTCCCTCGAGTCTTGACCATGCATCATGCGCGTCCTTCGCCGACCGCACCAGCGGCAGCTGCGAGTCCTCCAACGCGAGACAGACGATCGCCAGCGCCTTGAGCGACTTCTTGCGAAACGTCGCTTGGTCCGCCGCGGTCGTGCACTGCTCGAACTTCACTTCCCCACTCGTCACTTCCCACAGTTCGCGCTCCTCCAGCACCATCTGCATCTTGAACTTCCATGTGTGGAAGTTGGTTCCGTCGAACTTGTTGATGCGGGCGGTCGCGGTCGGGGCGGCGTCCATGGCGAAGGCGTAGTCGGGGTCTTGGTCAGGGAAGACGGGGCTTGGGCTCATAACCAAAAGGAAGAGCACTTGAGCAGTAGTTGGCAAAATGCAAAGTGATTCGATTCAGGTCCTTAGTTCGCAACCGCGTGCTACCTCTAAGCCTGCTACTGGATACCTCTTACTGGATACACCCTACTGGATTCTCTACTGGATACACAGTTACCTTATCCAATCAGAGAACGCCACGTCGATGCCCATCTTGTACCCACAATCTTGGCGTAATCACCGTGACGTAATCATCGTCCCGTAATCACCTGAATGATTGCGGTACAACACAGTGAAGGTCACGCCGACCTCACTGATGACGCGTTCGCGTCACACGGTCGCTTGGCGAGGCGTCGTCACATCAGTCTTGACAACAGATACTACGTTGTAGGACAAGTTTAATGCGTAAGAGAAAGCTTACATGTTCAACTTGTACTGTATTGTTTGTTATTCTAGTCCTAATATGCGTGGAGTGAAACAACATGTGCACCTAGTATCACTACCAACCATGCGTGCAGATGCGCGACGACTGCCCTGAAGGGAGCTGCTCACGCGGAACAACAACAACCTATCGTAGCTTGCTGTTGTTCCGCGTTGAGCACTACGTAGTGGGCGGCGTCACTTGCTGTCCGCAAGTTTAATCCTCTCGCTGGCGATGGCGTCGCCCTTGCGCTTGAACTTGTCCCGCGACGACAGCGAGTGGCGGCGAAACTCCGAGTGGACCAACGGCGACGCCTCGCTGTCGCTGAGCGCCCCCATGACGCTCCGCGTCGATGCTCTTGTGCTCGGCGAGCACCCCTGTGTGCTGCTTCCAGCTTCATAACCTCTACACAGCAGCGTAGACACTTCAGCATTTAGAGTTAGTACGTCAACCATGCCACAAAAGATGGGCCATAACAATTTAGAGAGTTAGTAGATCAAACAAGGCGTAAATGCTGCTGCTCACTACACCACAGTCACGTGAGGCGAAGCACTGTATTGGTGGAGCTGAAGCTCGAAACCCGCAATAGTACCATGAGAAGACGTTGAATAAACGTAGCGAATTAGGTAGTAAATTAGAGTTCATTAGATGTGTGATGTCATGGCCTAATAGTTCTGCCTGAGGAACTTGGCTTCTGCTGCTATCCTTGCGCTCAATAACACCAACAGCATCATCGACTTCACATTGCACTTCAATCGCATTTAGTGGTCACGCAGATAGAGACTCGTGGGTTCCCGGCAAATCAACTTGTGGAACCAGTGCGTTTCACTGCGAAATTGGTGGATCCGGCCAGCTGTTGAACACACATTTTAAGAATTGACGGTTTTGCTAAAGACCTCTAATTAATCGATACTTTTGCGAGTACGCGTTACACGCACGGCTTCATGCGACACCGAATAGGCAACCCGGAGCGTTGCTCCGGGAGGGTACACAGGTCGGCGAATAGTTTCATGGACGATGATAACGGATAACAATTGAGTAAATCCCAAAGTTGTGTTGTTTTTAATCCTTTTAAGGATTTTAAAAGAGCACTACCAGCCGAACTCTCTAGTTGATTCTAACGTGGGCATCTACTGCGCCTGCTTCGCAGCCCGGGAATAACACCCTGGTCAGCGTCCAATGGCTGCGTTGATGCCAGCAACGAGAGAGCTATTTCATTCAGTTTGCAGGTAAGGTATACTGTGCTCATTTAGTACTATTTTGTGTGCTAACAACGATCAGACGAGAGAGCTAGTGGAACGAAGGAGAGGTGCATGGTGCGCTGATCTTGCCTTTTAACTTGAGGGTAAAGTGCGGGATGAGAAATACGTTAATGTGCCAAGTCCTTGGAAGTGGGCAGGTAAAGAAAGCCTAATTCAAACGAACGATGCTCGTGTCACTGTCGAGTTGAGCTGGTTGGTTTGGCGAGAGACACGAGGTTGGGCATCTTCGGCTAAGTGATTGAGTATTGAGCAAATTGACATGTAAAAAAATGCAGCCTGCAGCTAGACAAGTCATATTGGTCATCTTCAGCTAAGCTTGGTCGATTATGGCGCAAATTGATACGCCTTCAGCGAGGCCATGACGCTCTCATAGTGTACTGGAGCGTCCGTAAGTGTTTGGACGCAGGTTTTGGTAAAGAAAGAACGATTATTATCAACCTTTGGTAAATATTGTGCATAAATCTTAACATTTATCGACGGGTACCCGATTCCGGCAGATATTAGCTTAAACATTACAATTAAGAAAGAGAGACCCGGTTTGGTACCCGGTTTTGGAAAGTTACAAGTTTTTTGCCGGGGCCAAGCACAGGTCTTCGACCTGTGAAATCCCCTGCCGGCTGCGCAGCAGCATACCTTATGGTTCACTTGCTATCTCAGTAAAATTTGAAGCGTTTGGGCTTCGCCTACCGAATACTTAAGGCGGGCCCGCCCACGCGATTCGGCGCCAGTGATTCACCCTGGAGCCGCTGATACGGCGCGGGGGCGCAAGAATGCGATGCAGCGAGAGCAGCGAGCTCGTCAGCGCGAACGGCCTTGGGTAGAGTTGGCGCAGGAGCATGTTGCAGATTTGATCGCCATTAATGCAGCCCGGGTGATGAACAATACTCAACGCCAAAGCCGACGCATGGAGGAGACGGAGAGTGATAGGCAGCAACGCTTGCTGAGACAAAGGACAAGCCGTCAGGCAAAGGTTGCTAGCTGTCGAGAGGAGGATAGACGAGTTGGAGAGCAGTTGTCTGCGCGAGTAATCGTGGCTTGTGACCTGACGGAGGATGAAATTCCGTGGATGGCGAAAAAACAACATTTTTTGCAAGTTCTGCGCCTCGCGCTTGCATATTACTATTGCTGCGGAACAGATCCCCGCTCGTTTGTTTTTGGAGATGAACAGGTAGGGAGCGAGGAAGGAGCAGGCACACGCGATCGGATCTCTAAACTACTGGATGATTATCCGAGGGCAAGTGATATTGCGGATTGTCAGCGGTTAGTAAACGAACATGCTTCAGAGTCAACCTCCATTTGGGCATGCGCGGCTTGCGGGCGCATTCTACTGGAAAACAAGTCGGAGAAGGTGTTTTTTCGTCATTGGAGGACCTGCGACCTAGTGTCATGCTTTCCGCTCCCGAGTTAAAAAAGCTCTATATCGATTCCTCGGAGGCAATGGTCCGAAAGTACCGACAACTGTTTTTTTTTATCGTGATGAAGTGTATTATTTGATTCCGGAGCTTGTTAGAGACCGCGAAAAAATACCATTGTGCCAGAGGTGCCACGGCGATCCTCGCAAAAACAAATTTAGTGTAGCTGCGGGCCATGATTATGGTCGAATCGCAGAGCTACCTGTTCTCAATGATGTGGCGATGGCGTGTGTTTCTCCGGCCCGCTGTTTTGGATTGGAGTTGTCGCTGTCGGGGAAACATTCGTCCGGTCACGCGATATGTTTCCCAACGAACAGCCCTTGGGCGCTAGCTCGTGTTCTGCCGAATGTTGACGATGTAAGCACGCGCGTCACTTTTATCGGGCCGATGGAGACGTAAAGGAAAAAAGTTCTCAAGCTATTTGAAATTCCAGTTGATTGTGTGTACCAATGGCTCGAGGTTTTTGTGAATCCTCCACGAGCCTGCACTTGCCCGTGCTGACCAACTGCGCGAATGGTACGGTGCCCTGTTGCCTGGCCATGTCTTCGCGCCCCTCGTCGTGCCTTAAGTCGAACTTTGAGATATTAAAGTCACACCAGTTTCTAGTTTTCTTTGGGACGAAGTCCCCTCTATAATAGCGCGTTACTCTAATTTAGCTGTTTTTACAACTCAGATTTACTTTTTACCAAGGGTCGATATCAATTACTAGAATGGGTTAGGGTCACAATTTATAATCGACTGCGGCCGAAAACGACGAAAAAAACCGGGGTTTAGTACCGCAATGGCTATTAATAGAAGGTAGAATCAGTCAGTTTCATTTCTAAATGAACTGTTGTCACTAACTAATAATGCCATAAAACCCGAGGGTCGAAGTTACGAAACAGTGATTGCGACGGTTAGTATGGAGGATATCAGAAATACCTTAAAATGCGATGTTTTAACCCTTTCGCGAGTATCCTCAATAAATGATAGTATACAACTCATTGATATTTCCTTCTAAAAGGGCGCTCTAGGCGTCCTTTTACAAAGTTACGGAGCCTTTTTGGTGTGTCTCATGGGACATGCCATCTACGGTGATTTGCAGGATACATAGATTGTATGCGTATGACTCAGAATTTGTATTGACAATGATTACATGATGATTGCTCTGCGTACCGATTATGATTTGTTTTAAAAAAAGGTTGATTACTAGCTTGAACTTGTGCAAAAGGGCACAGGATGCGCCCTTTAAGAGGGGGTACACTCTACCGTGTTTTGGAAAATCATCTGAAGGGCGCTTTCTGTATCCTTTTACCGCGAAAGGGTTAACTCAACTTGGAGATCCTTAGGACCCCTTGTTAAGGCTATATTACCTGTCAAACCTTATGCCTGCGTAAAAAGGGTAGCCTGTAAAAAGTCTGGAGCGACCCTCTACACAGCGAGCCGCCATCATATCGAAACGACCACAGCCGACAAGTTCGCCATAGCGTACCAGCAGCTGGTCGAGACGATCAAGGTGGGCGACACAGTGCTGCCTGACGGACGGACACATCCGCCAGGCGTGCACGGCCGTGGGTCAGGGCGAGATCACGTGCCACGGAGGAGATCGGCATCCGCAAGGGCGTGAACCTGCCCGGCCTCATCGTGGAGCTGCCGGCGCTGTCGGAGAAGGCCAAGCGCGACCTGGAATGGGGCGTGGAGCTCGACATCGACTTCATCGCGGCGTCCTTCATTTGCAAGGCCAGCGGCGTGCACGAGATCCGCGCGTTCGTGAACGAGTGCATTAAGAAGACTAAGTGCATCGCGCCCAATATCATCTCTAAGGCGGAGAGCTTCGAGGGTGTGTAGAACTTCGAGGAGATCCTCGAGGCCTCGGGCGGCATCATGTGCGTGGAGGTGACCACCCAGCACGTTCTGGCGTACCAGAAGATGGTGGCGAGCCGCTGCAACGCCGTGGGCAAGCCCATAAATGTAGCCACGCAGATGCTCGAGTACACGCAGAACAACCTGCGCCCGACGCGCACCAAGGTCTCGGAGGTGGGCAGCGCCGTGCTGGACGGCGCCGACTGCGTCATGCCTAGCGGCGAGTTGGTGGCTACCATGAGCATGGCCGTCAAGGAGACCAACGAGCTACTGCTGCAGCCCACGTACCGCGCCAAGTTCCGGTTCGACCTGCGCACGTCGACCGTCAAGACGGCCAATGAGATGCACGTGCAGCTCATTTTTTGTGCTAACCTCCACGGGCTACACGGCGCGCAAGGTGACCAAGTACAAGCGCGCTTAAATACGGTCGTGAGCTACGTGATCCTCGCGGGCGAGGTTTACTTCGAGGAACCAACGGCGGCGAGGTGATTTAACACCTGCGATCGCCGGCTCCGTCAAGCGTTTTGGTCCCGGCAGCAGTCAATGGCGTGATCCACATCACGCCATTGCGTGCGGCGGCATTTGCCATTAAGTAAGGATACTTTATGCCATGTACTTGTAAACATTACAGATAGCCTTCAATTTCATTTGCAATTTGTTCCGTGCTAGAGTTCCTATAGTTCTATTGGTCGGTCGCGATAGCTGTAGTATCGTGTTGAACGAGGCGTCGGCTCAGACATGGGGGAGCAGGGGAATCAATGAAATTGGCGCAATTAGTTGAAGTGTAGTAGCTCGGCTGAGTTTGGTGTGGCTCGCAGAGTGGCAACCGAGTGCTCTACTCTTCCGTCGTGATGGGGGCGCGAAGTTCGCTGGCTTTGGATGCGTGCGTTTTAGGCAACGAGTGTGTGCATGGTTGTTTGGGTGCCACTTTTTTTATTGCCGACTAGCCACTTCTGAAATTAATTAACCGAATAAGCTTAGCCACTTTTTGGGTAGCTTGGTGTCGTACTTAAATGAGAACGATACCGCTGCAGGCGGGTCCTGCCAACTACCGAGCGAAGCGAGGTGCTCCCCCTTCGGGGGAGGTAGAGGGGGGTCTAGGGATTTGTGCCCCAAGGGTAAAGGGGGTTTAGGGATCAGGGTGTACATATAATGCCAAGGCGACTTAATGTTGAAGCTAGAACGCTACTTGTGGTTGTTTTGGCTCTGGCGCATTCGTCTCTGCCTGCCTGAGCGAGGTCGTGGAAAGATGGCATTCGTGTTCATTGCAGTCGCTGCAGCGACTAGCGTAGTGTGTGGATAGCTGTAAATGATCAATCTAAGTCTATTAGTTCGGCGCTCGTTCTGGGCTGTAAAGCGTGCGTCCGAAGACGCTATACGAACGGCTGCGCAACAGCACAGAATGTTGCGCTGACAGTGCATTCAACACGCTCGGATCTTGCTCCTTGTCCATCAGAGGGAGGCTCATCAGGTTGAGCGCCGCTGCCACACTCGGAAGTTCCGACAGATTTTCGGTAAATGCGGCTGGGTGTTGGTCGTTACCTAGATAGGTAGGTTAAATGTATTTGTGACGAGGGCCGAGAGAATTTTTCTCCCGACCACGTCTGTCGTCTGCCTGAGTTCATCTCGCCCAAGCCCGGTAACAGGATTATCGTTGGAGTTTGGTGGTGCATCGGTGCTTACAGCCTTTGAGCATCCGAGAACATGGACCTGAGCTGATGTTGGTGTCATGCAGTCTCCGCTCAGAATCTGTGCTGGGTGGTCAAGCGTTTGGGGTCTGGGATGTTTGGCACTAAGCGTCTCCGGTCTGAGCTGATCCCTGATGTCTGACCGATGGCTTCTGCAGCAGCCGCAAGCATGAGTTCGGCATCCACCGTGACCATGTCGTCTTCGACCAGATCGTCGAGCTGAGCAGAGGCGCTGATGTCTGAGCGGAGCCGGGTGGAGTTCGAGCTCAACCTCCCCCAGTGATTATGGAGTGGTTGTCCAAGATGCCGAGCTGAGTCGAGGAGCAGGCGTCCGAGCGGGGTCGTGCCGAGCCCGATTCTAGCTTCTACTGTGGTCATAGAGTCTTCACCCAAGTCGACAAGTTGGGCGAGGATCGAAGGTCTGAGCGGAGCGACGTGGAGTCTGAGCACAGCCTCGATGTGATGCCGGAGTCTCCGCTCAAGTCGAGAAGCTGAGCGGAGCGTCGTGGACCTGAGCGGAGTGGCATGGGTCTGAGCGGAGTTTCCGGAGTCCAGTTGAAGTGCCGGGTGAAGAGTCGCTGAACTTAAGTCCAGACAGTGGTACTGACGGCGAAGTTGGTGGCACCGGCGAGTACACTCATCCGGCGAATCAGCCATGAGCCGGCCTACATTGGGTGCGACTGCTCAAGATCGCGGACCCTTCCAGCATCTTCAACAGCACCAACGCTCCACGTGCCAACATGGAGCCTCGCATTGGTCAAGACAAAGATATAAGCGGACCTCAAGCGGATCTCAAGCGCGCTTTGGTAAGCATACAGCCGACGATCTTCGCGCAGCCAGTCAGTGTGTACCCAGGGGGATATCACGCCCCCACTTAGTGAGTCCTAGTTTGTGCATGTGTAAACATTAAAACAGAGTTCGTTTTGCCCCGAAGGACGCAAGTGGTGGAGGTCTTTGGCCAGAAGGTGTCTTGGCGATCATCCACACAAATTCAAGCTAACATATCAACGTTGTCAGAGTGCCTCGGAGCGACGGCAGTACGGTTATTTCATATTACTGTTACATCTTAGGGTGTATTTCGTATTTTCGGGTGGAAGGTGATCCATTCTGAGGTTTAGGCAGGGTAATTGTATTGTGTGCTTGGGGACATTGGCGTGTCCCGGTGCATTGTGTGATTATTAGTATCGGTTCATTGTGGACCTGGTGCGCGGGTAGTCCCAGGGTGTGTGTGAGTGCCTTATATTCGGACTAGGCTCAAACCGAGTCACTAACTCCAGACCGGGTCGTTGCTTGACTCGAAGAGAAGAAAGGAGAAGCTGGTACGAGCCTCGCCCAGGCTCAGAGAAATAAAGGCGAACTCGGCCCAGACCCAGGCCGACCGGGAAAGAAGGGGTGTTGTGGTTCTGAGCCGGAACCAAAGAGAGGAAGTGGAGGCTATATTGTGTGTGGTGTTGTGTTCATTAAGGAAAACCCGGGGCATTTCGGGCTGTTGACACGTGCGGACTGGGACTCGCCAAGTGGGGAGCGAGTTTCGTCTGGGAACACCTCCGGAGACCTTCAACATCGACAGCAGCTGGTGTGGCCGACGCGAGCCTGGGCCCACAGCGTAGCCGTGATCAAAAGAACCGCCAAGGGGATCGCAGAATGAGGAACACACGCCTCGCCCGACCCGAGTCGGAGCTGAGCCAAGCGTTTAAGCGGCTAAGCCTAGCGAAGTGGAGTGGGAGTGTTCACTCAGTGGAAGGAGCTGAGCGGAACTCTTGCAGCGCTAAGCCGGGCTGAGCCAAGTGGTGCAAGGGCTGAGCGAAGACCAAGGTCGAGCGGTCTAGCAACCTGAGCCTTCAAAAAGCACGGGCGCTTCGTCACATACTCAATCTCACCTCAACCTTGAAATAAATGTGGCTGGACTTACAACAATAAAAGGTTAGAAGTGATAGATACTACATCCGATCCATACCATACCATTCCATACCATACCATACCATACCATACCATACCATACCATACCATACCATACCATACCAGAGACATATCGATTTGTCAGTCTGGGTGATTTACTGCTCTCCTATCCATATATATGGATATCTTTCTTGAAGACCTACCTTTGGCGTGTTCTCGCCTCTCCGGGTACCAGTTGCCGGCTTCATATTGGCCATTCTGACCAGATCGACTGGGGGACGTCGGCCAAAACTATGTGGTATACATAGTTTGAGGCGTCGGCCCCAAAGCAACATGCCGAAGCGCAGCGAACGTGGTGCTCAACTAGTTTTAATACACGATTGCTAAATACGCTCCGTAAGGTATCATGCGCGGTAATATTCCGTTTGCCTCACACTATAGAACTTTAGCTATCCCAGCCTACTCAAAGCTCTCGTAAACCCCGTCGTGTTGACCCATGTGCTCTTGGAAAAACTAGTTATTAGGGTCTGGGTCCTGTTCGAGGCGGCCAAACATTTACTCATCGAGCCTGATTGTTCTAATACTTTTTGCTCTAACGTCGTAGAGCATTTTTACGCTCTCGAGCTGCATCTGCGGCCCCGACACCACGACGCTCCTGGTCCTGCTCATCACCGCCGGACCCGTCGAGCCATGCGCGCCTTTGTTCGTCCATGCTGGCGGAAGTGTGTCTGCACGCGCATGCCTTTCCGCTCGGGCGCCTGGTCCACGGCCATCATAAGTGTCTGTAGCTGTAGTCCGGGAGTCCGTCTCGATCGTCTCGATGGATTAAGAGCGGCCCCATTCAGCATTCAGACTCAATACTGAGACCAAACCGGTTACTGGAGCCAGTTTTTCGGCTTCAGTTTTACCGGCTTCAGTTACCGGAGTGCCGGCTAATTAATCTGTGTTGGGCTGGCCACAGCATACCCCAGAGTTACTGCTATCCCAGAAAAATTTCCTCTCTTGAACCAGACTGCTGAAAGCTTTGAGTAAATCTTTTTTCTAGCTTTTGAAATAACGGAGCTACATCATGAAGAATGCATATTTACCTTTCTAGCAAATGGTAACAAGAGAGCCAAACGCGCTACACCCAAAACAATCTTCCTGTGAAGTACAGTAAAATGCCCCACGTAGTTTGCACATTCACTAAAATGCCTCGATGGGAACAAAGACAACTACAGCTCCCTCTTTTTCGCAAGATAGCCGTAAATTTGATGGTGGGATAGGGTTTACCTTTTTGCATTACGCGAGAAAGATGAAAACCACCCATGAGCAGGTCTGCGATGCAATGAAACGTATGCATATACATGCGGTAAGATATTTGTGTCGAAAAATCTTATGATACACAGATATTAGGGGGTTTCAAAGTAGCGATTTTTTGGACAGATCTTTTGCAAAGGATTTGAAAAAGATCAGACCAAAAATCAGACAAACGATGAGCCTCCGGAGGCTCATCGTTCGTCTGAATTTTTGCCGAGCTTATTTTTTGGTGACAGCCAAAAGCCAACCATAGAGCGGCACCAAGACGCCGCTTGAAGCCGACGCAGAGCAGCACCTAGAAGGCGGCCGGGCGCCGCGCGCACACCAACATGACGCCAAAGACGCCGAGTTGGCGGGTGGTGCCTTGGTCAGCTGTTAGCTGCTGCTGGGGTGGCGAGCGGAGGCTTCAAGCTGTTGCTCCGGTTGCGAGCGTTGGCCTCCAGCTTGGAGGACCAAGAGCAAATCCTTAGGTCATAGCAAAACCGAACAGCAACGTCGCGATACGACGCTGCGATGGTCAAAAGATGAATATTTATCACGAGGGTACCACAACGAAGGGTGAATTTATCACGAGGGACCATAATCGATATGATTGGCCAAAAACATTAGGTGCTTCAGTAGAGAATATTTGCAACTTACTAGAAAAAGAACTTGAGCGAGCGCGCGCCAGTGCTGCTGGGCCCCACTGCGGTGGGCCTCATATCTGATCGTTCGTGGCCACGCCTTCGGCAAGACGCACGGAGCGATGGCTCCTGGACGTTCACGCACAGTGGCGCAAGGTGCCCAACACAACGCTGCCCGTTTGCATGCCCACGGCCGACATCGCGCTGTTGCATTTTCATGCTCGGAACACAACCACTTCTTGTAATCTCCACATCCCTTGTTGCGCCAAACACTCTTGTTTAGATTGAATGCGTAGCGTCTGACAAATGACCCTGCCGTTTCTAGCTTCGCAAAGTGTATGCCCACTGCCGGTGCTTCATGGCCAAAGCGAGATACGACATCGAGCTTGCTGACAAGAGTACCCGTCTTGGGCACCAACGTTTTCCTGAAAGCACCAAATAATTTCGCGCAAAACACCAACTACTCGCGTGCGTTTCACCAACCAATGTATCCCGGAAGAACACCAACTCATTCCGTCAAATCACCCACCTAAGCCTAAACTAAGATCGAGGTTCGGCATCAAGACGCTGCCGGTGCGCACGAATACTGGCGGTTACGGCTACTGGCGCAGCTCCGACCGCTCCGCGGAGCCTCGTACCCGCGGCCGCATGGCGTGCTGGACGTGGCCAAGCTGCCCAAGAACTTCGACTGGCGCAACGTCGACAACACCAACAACATCACCATCTCGCGCAACCTGCTCATCCCGCACTATTACAGCTCATTCTGGTCCTTGCAAGCCACCGAATGGGTTAGTGCGATGGTAGTGGCGATCTGAGTAGTGTACGACATAATTGGTGGTGCAAACGGTGTTCATTGGTGGAAGTCCGGTAACGCTTGGTGGGTATTTCGTCCGGAATTATTTGGTGGTTTTCCGTAAACGTTTGGTGCTACGTCCAATATCACTGGTGCCGTGCGCGGATCCTCTTCCTTGGGGGGCACTCATGATGGTGTTGTGAAGTACTAGTAGCACTGTGGTTTTAGTTGTTGAGTCTATGACTATAGTTAGTATGGCCAGACTAACGCTAAGCGCGTGAAGCACCTAATGTTTTTGGTCAATCATATCGATTATGGTCCCTCGTGATAAATTCACCCTTCGTTGTGGTACCCTCGTGATAAATATCCGTCAAAAGATCAGACCCATCCTTTGCAAAAGATCTGTCCAAAAAATCGCTACTTTGAAACCCCCTATTTGTGTCGAAAAATCTTATGATAATCGTTATCCTTTACTATCCAGCTTAAAAGCCCACGCGTGAGATCGGCAAATATCCCACGGGTGGGCTCAAGCTGATTAGTTGAATGCATGAGTAAATGTATTAGAAAGAGCGTTTAGAGGTTACTAGTTAGACCAATGTAGTGTTTAAATGGAGTGAGTGGCAGTCCCGACCTGTCTTCAGGCCGCAAACCTCAAAGAAATTGTTTTCCAGTGGATCAGAGCACCCGGAGCAGTAATATGAGGCCTTCCGCCCGCAAATACTGCATTTGCGCTGCGCACGCAAGATTGTCCCGCTAAGACGCTTGTACCGGGGAAGCGTACTAAATGCATAGAGTGTGTGAGTTGGGGGCGCTACGTCGTCACGGAAATCAGCAGCAATAGTGACCCTCGTCGAGCGGTGCATCACAAAGTCGTTGAATACCAGTTGATAGGCCAACTGAGAGATGAATGTGTTGAAGTTGACAATAGCCGATTCTAAGAACCCCGATTCGACTGCTTTATACTGATCCACCACCACCATACTCTGGGACCTCGAATCGTGTACGTTGTGGATTTGTGGGTCACGAACATTGGAGAAGACGTGGACGTGTTGCTCGGGATGGATTTCATGTACTGTGCCGGAGTCAGGCTCAGCATCCGGAAGGACTCATTATGCTTCCTGATGAAGAGACGATTCTCATGTACGGTGATGCGATCCAGAAGGGTTACGGTATGGACATCCCGGTTGTCTCCCCTCACGACTTATACCTTGTTCTCATCATGTCAACGACCCATCTTTCGTCGCATTCACCGTCACATTTAGGTTCATCATAGCGTCCGCACCCTGAAAGTGCGTCGTCTCCACTCGATACTCTCCAAATTTCCATTCGTAATCAAAACATGTTCAGTCGTCTCACAACTTGCGGGTACGGTCGGTTGAGCTTCCTCCATTCAGGACGGCTATTGCCTGGGGTGATCGTCTCCAGCCTGCATAGCCTGGAAACGTGCCCTAGCCTTCGCCCCTTGGTTGAACTCGTACAGTAGCGCCCCACAGCTGAGTTGGGACAGCGGGATCCATTCGGGGTCTGCATACCCCTTCCACTTGATCAGGTATTCTCGAGTGCGCTTGGATATCCGCGTCCTCTTGATCCATCTCAAATCCAGAATCTTCTCGACCTCGTACTCATCATTGGCATGATCGGGTTCCCAACTGTCCTCGGGCAGTAGCGCGGCGTTGAAATCATCCTCATCATCGAGGTCCAGCTCAATCGTGGGCCGTTTCGGGAAGACCGCCCTCGGTTTGAGACGACTCACGTGGACCCATGGGTTAACCCGGTAGCCGGTGTCCTCGATCTTGAGGCGCACCCGAAAATCATCCCGAATCTCATCAATGCGGAACGGGCCATGCCACAGGTGGGCTAGTTTTCGGCTCAATCCAGGCTGGACCTTCGGGATGTGGAGCCATACGGCATCTCCCTTCTCGAATCCCTGGTATTCCAAGGGCCCCATGGGTGGGCGTTCATCCTGCGTGTGTCCTGCCTGAGTCCTTGTCAGCACCGCCATTACCCGGGCTGCCTCCGTGAGCGGGGCAGATTCCGGGCCGGGGCCCGGCTTCACTTCAGCGGATATTCCGGGAGTGGAGCCAGAAGGACTTTCTGAATCTGCGGGTTGTTCATCTGGGCCAGCAATAATCGTCTTCATCAATTGCTCTCGGATCTTGGACACCACTTCCATGTGCTGTCGCTCCTCGTCATCCTGAATCGCGCAATCTTCGCCCAGGGCCAGTGTCTTAGAGTTCAAGTAGTCCGCGGCCTGGTTATATTCACGCTTGACGTGTACGAGTCGGACTGTCCTGAATTTCTCCTTGAGCACATGGCATTCGGCGAGCCTCCGCTGCAGGTTAGGCTGTTTGCAGTTGATGAGTCCTTGTACTTGCTGAATGACGATCCTTGAGTCACCTACGACCACGAGGTCCGCGATGCCCCGCTGGAGCGCCATGGTCATGCCTTTCAGTAGTCCATAGTACTCCGCGTCGTTGACTGTCACTCCATCCAGGATGTAGCCGCGAGCCTCGATGACAGTCCATTCGGGAAGCTGCCACAGTATACACCCGCAACTTCCTCGTTTCGTGGACGTCTTAGCTGCGCCATCAAAACTCAGTGCGACTCCTGAATAGTCTGGCTCCAACATCTCCACACTCACCACAGGCGGCGCCTTCACTCGCCCCTTGGCCGGGATCAACGATTCGGCCTTGGGCGCTCGACTGTGACGCTGGGAGAGCTTCTGCCGGGGGCGCTGATGAGCGATGACACGCGTCACATTTCCGTGAAACTTGCTCCGTCAAGAGTGTTTGAGTGTGCGGAAAAATATGGTTCTTCAACTCCCAAAGTCGTTTCACGAAAAGACCATCTAGCGGAAAAAGCCGACTGGACGTCAAGTGGCAACATCATTGTGAATGGGGTTGGTGGAGCTGGCGTCGATATTTTCTTTGCTCTGAAGGATGCTCTTTCTGAGAATTTGATTGTCTTTGTGGACCAAAGAAAACGGCATTTCGGTAAATTTCAGCCAAAATCAGCAAGGGAGTATCTTCGCAAGCTGAGGAAATCCCGCCCTGCATTTCTCGAGAAAGGCACGCGTTTGGTGGGAGGGGTCATGAATTGCGTTGCCCCGTCAAATCTTCAGGACTATGTTGTGCCGAGTGATTGCTTCCTCTTGACCCGAGACGAGACGGAGCGGTTCCATGGAACATTGGCGTATCATCCAGCATGTACACCTATCGTCCCAATGAATTCAGCCAACAAAACAGCTCTCAAGTCGGTGCTTAAAGGCAGTGAGGAACATGTTGACAAAGCCGCCGAAGAAATTTTGAGGAAGAGGATGGAACCTAGCGGAGGATTCATCGACTACAAGGCAATGCGTTCACATTTCAAAGTCATGAAGCTGGATGTTGAGGTTGATACCGAGTACGCGGTTTGCACAGGTTAATAGGCTCAATAAGTAAGTTTGTCGGCACAGTTGTTGGCAATTAACAAAAGCATGCAAACTGAAGTTTTGCGAGCTGGAGTAAAACCTGCATCTTGAAGAACCGTGTCAGGAGATAAGCAAAAGCCCTGTAAGACTACCGGCAACTACTTACGTAAAAGCCTAAACCAGAACCCGGAACAACCAGAACGCGCTGCTGCGTCGTGCCGAGCAGCAGACTCAAGAGAAGCAGGCACAACTGGATGAAGCCAATGCTCGAGTGAAGGCGCTGGAGGATGAACTGGCACTGCTCTCGCTCACAAGCGGTTCGAATGACTTTGCCTTGCGGGTCAAGGGGCTTCAGCAGGAGGTTTTCGGTGGTTAGTACACTCTACGTCACAGAAATCTCATTCTCATTTGAGAATCTGCGGCCTTGAGGAACGATGTGGAAGATATTACTCACTTGCGCGATTGTTGGTGTGGGCAGCACGTTCGACGTGGAAGTCGACGATGGCGCGAAGGTGGGCGAGTTGAAGGAACCTATCGAGCAGGAAAACCCGAATACGTTGAAGGATGTCGACGCCCCCAACCTGCAGCTCTTCCTGGCCAAGAAGACTGACGGCAAGTGGTTGAGTGCGACTGATGCGATGGCTGTGACGCTAGACACAACACTCTCGCTGGATCTCGATGAACATGAGCGCCATCAAGGCTTTAAGTGGCTGAACCCCGCGCTTCGTTTCAAGAACCTTAATTACTTTGGAGACAATTTTCAACCGGATGACGATCAAGTTCACGTGCTGGTGGTTGTTCCGAAATGGTCAGCAGCTAAAAGGAAACGCGAGGTCGAAGAAGTCATCTCCGGGTTTGACACGCTCGCAATCGCCCAACTTGCTCACCATCTAAGTGAATCCAAGCTGGCTGTAGAAAGTTTAGTATCGGGACTTCCAGAAAACTTCTTGGACGACTTTGCCCAACGGTTTATACGTTCGTCAAGAGTATTTGGACGTCTATGCGATGATCACGGAGAAACTGGAGTGTGCGCGCAGAGTCCTAGTTATCGGCAGTCCTGGGATTGGGAGGTCGGTGTTTGGAGTGTTCTTGTTCCTCAAGTTCATGACGGAAGGAGGGACGTCGCCTATCATCCTGCAGTTGATTCCAAGATTTACTACTTCACTTGGACCGGGGCAGGAGACTACGAAGCATCGCTTGCGCCTCATCCTGGGAAAACCTACGAGGGCTTCTTTGATGAAAATGACCACAACACCGCGTTTATCTATGGCCATTTTCGCCATGTGTATCTCCTCGCCAGCCCTCGCCGTGAAAACTTCAACCACTTTAGGAAGGATTCGTGCTTTACGGTGTATCTGAATCCATGGACTAAAGCTGAGTGCGAAGAATTCGCCAGTAATATTCACGTGGAGGATGAAGGCGAATGGATTCAGCGATTTAAGCTCTTTGCGGTAAGCCGAGGTTCCTGTTTTCACGGTCGGAATTACTCGAGCTACTGGTAAAACGTGTGGAGGATGAAATTCCGGAGACGGTTGCCGAGTTCAAAGAGGATATATTCTACTCTTCAGGCGGTGTGCGTTTAGTGACACGATGAAGCACCTCATATTCAGTTTGTATCGCGATGTGGCACTGCCCAGCCTCCCCTACGTGGGGTATTCGTCTTTGGCAGTGGAGGCGATTGTCATCACTCGGTATAATGCGAGCTCAGTCGATGAAATCCGCTCGTGGTTGATGACTTCAGAGCAGAATCTGCAGTCGTGGCGAGGGAGAGAAGTCGTTCTGCAAGACCTCACTACCAAGAAGTTTTGTTTGGCATATCTCGATGGACAGGCCGTTGGATGTGCTGAAAATGGGGTCCAATTCAGGAAAAAATCAAGTCTATTCAAGCTACATAAGGGAAAGAATTTTCATCTTATTCGCATAGCCTTCTGTTCATCGTCTCGAGCGACATTTACGACGGGTTTGCGTTGCAGCTCTACCGAAGCAAGAACCGGACGACGTGCAAAGCAACATTTGATATCGAGGTGACGCAGTGTGTCGGAAAGATTACCAGCTATTAGGCGGTAGAACAAGTTACTCCAATACATGATTCACTACTTGCCGAAGCCTTCAGACTGCATCGCTAATGTATGCCACGACGGCTTGGATTTTATTTATCGTCAGATTCTTGCCGAGAGCGAGCCCCAATATTCTCGTTATGTTCGAGCAAGCAAGCATCGATTCCGCCTGCAAGCGTTGTGAGCGCATTGCAGACTGTGTAGTATTATTGCCGCTATCTCGAATACCTAGCGCACTGGGAAATCTAAAGAAGTTTTTCCCCCTTTTTACTGCGCTTGAAGCTACGAGATTCCGGCACGGGGGAAGCTCAGGAGCTTTGTTCGACTCGCTGCATGTTGGAAGTATGATGTTGTTTTATAAGGAAGACCAAACTCAGTAGTTAGCTATTCGTAAGGGGTTGACCTTATTGGCAAGGAGTTGGATACAGTGCTTGCTGTTGATATGTTGAGCACAGCCTCTAAACCAGGCACCAGAAAGCATCCCGCTAGTCGAAGCTCGAATCAACGGTCGATGGCTTCAAACTAACAAGTGTAACGTCTGAGTCATCGCATTCGATACGATGTACTGTATCTCCGTCATTCGCTTTGATGGCCATATTGAGATCAAATACGAAAGCCCTTTCCTCACTCACTGCATATGCATGCAGTAGGTGTTTTTGCATTGCTGTCAAAACTTGCCTATGTTTCTCAGTCACGAAGTAGAGTTTGCTGCAATGGCTTGAACCCATTTGTCGAACGAGTAGAACGCGAAGTACCACGCGCTGTTCGGCTTCATCGATCATCTCTCTGATATCCTTCACGAACTAACGGACTAAACGTCTACCCGTTGTCCAACTTTACCCATAGGAGGATACAGAACTGATCAGATAGGTACGTTCAGCATGTCTCCTTCACGTGGTCATGGCATGGCAGCACGTTCCCCCCTAGTCATTGTTCATTCCACCAAGTCGCGCGCGCATCGATGCCGGAGAACACGAAGGAGTCGGAGGCGGGGGTACAAACTCCCGCGACACCGGCATACGCCCCTTTCAACGATGTCGAAGGTTCACCCAACTACTCGCTGTTCGTGGACGTCTACCGCTTCCGCGTGCTCTTCGGATCTCTCATCGTGGGCGGCATTCTCGTCGGTGTCATGCTGCCGTTCGCCAGCGACGGAGTGCGCGTTCGAACCTTCGAGTCCACCGACATGGACGCAGCCGAGCAGAAGAAGATGCTGGACCGGTACAACTCCATCTCCGGAGCCAATACCGCTCTGCTCATGAAGCCAGTCGACGTGGTGCTGAGTATGGTCATCTCCGTCGCCTTCCTGTGCCTCGCGACCAAGTTCAGTCAACTCGGGGAGCGACGCGCGTACCTTGCCATGGCTGCCGTGGCTGCTGTGGGGTACCTCATGAACACTGGTCTTAGCTCCCTCAACGTCCAAGTGATCTCGGGGGACATCCACCCACGGATTCTCGCCGCTGACCTCGCAGAGCAGAGCTCTAGTGACGACACCGCTCAACAACTGAGTGCCGACGGATTCGTGACCACCACGTGGAGTCACAGCTTCCGTGAAGACACAGCCGGCAACAGCGTCCTCAACACCATCATGCGCAAGCTATTCGTACCGACCGAGAACGTCCCGACGTGGTGCAACCACACGGACGCCTTCGTGTCCCCGTTCAAGAACATCGCTGCGAGCTACGGCTTCCCGTCTCGATCGTGGCAGCAGCTCGCGCTATCGCAAGCTTTAACCCCAACAGCTTCCGTGGCTATGCCCATGAACGCTGCGACTAGCGATCTTCCAGCAGACTACGAACTCCTGATGAACCAGTCGATCGCGACCAACCTCGCGACGTACGCGCTGATAGTGAGCAACAGCTTCCTCGGGTGGTGGAGCTCAACGGACGAGGCGTGGAGCATTTACGCTCCAGGTTACGTCAATAGGAACCAGTCGATTCCCCTGGTCATGGCGGACTATCTGAATCTGACGGCCTCCTCGCCCGATTTCCTCCGTAACCTCCACGGGGTGATTGTCGAGTACTTTGAGAAGGCCGAGAACGCGAGTACGACGGACGAGCTGGCCACGATGGAGTTTTCCCACGTTGATTTGGCTGAGACCGTGGCGTTTGACGCCTTCGCGATCGAGATCCCGACGCAAATGATCGGGTATCAGGAGGACAATTCCTCCAGTGACAACGCCTATCTACGACTACTTCTGCAACACCGAGTCGTGCATTTTAGGGTCAGCAGGACTGCAGGAGTATACCGCCGACGGATCCACGACTACGGTGTACCCGCGTGTTCAAGCGCTCTCAATCTGTATCAACGACGCGGGAGGGGAAGACTTGGTTGCGGACTTTGACTATTTCAGATCGAACGAAGTGGCTCAGGCTTGCGACCAGCGCTCCAACACGTCCATGATCATCGTCAGCGTCGGGAAACGCATGGAGGGCGACGCCTTTGAAGATGACCCCGATGGCCTGGCCGCTCGAGTTGCCAACGCTCGCATAGTGTACTCGTTGACTGTCGGGCGGTTGTCGTGGAGTCTGGAGGACCTGTCCGAGGTCTACGACGCTAGCTGCGCGACTGGCAGTGGCTGCAGCGGCGTCCGCTTCCCCCTCGAGTCAAGCGACCAGCTGCTGGTGGGGGTGAGCGACATTCCCATGGACTTGCTGAGCCCGATCAACCTGAACGCGATCTGGTTCGACGTTGGGTCTTCCCAGTGGACGACGCTGGCGTCGACGGTGGAGGAGGCCCGGGGGGCCGCTCTCAGGACGGATACCACACCCATGTTCATTGTTCTGCCCCGCAACTTCAAGACAATCAACTCGACCCTCACCGAGTTCATGCTGGGCGATGGCATGAAGGACTGCGAGGTCCTCATCGACAACTACCTGAACCACATCGAGAAGAACCATCTGTACATCGAGCACACCCTCCAGCCAGCGTACACTGCCGGACTCTACTATATCTTCCAGAACGGGATGGTACAGTCGCCAATCTCGGCCAATTCCTCTTCGTCGCAGCAAAACTCGCTGCAGTTCGCCGGCAACATCCAGGATATGTACGTCCAAGTGTCCATCCCCACGACGAACCTGCTGCTCGCACTCGCTGGTTGCGCTCTGATCGTGGTGTGCGGCATAACGGTCGTCGCAATAGCGAGACGCGGGAAGGTGATCGAGCATGGCTCAGCGGCGACAGCAACTGAAGCACTGACCAACAGCGGCAAGTTCCCTCCGCTCATGCTGCGCTTGTACCTTCACGACGGAGTTGGTGGAGGCACAGGACCCACGCTGGACTCGCTTCGTGTTGAAGAGGTTGTCTTCGCTCACAAAGAGGACGAGGCGCAGATATTTGCAGTCGGCCAGGCTATCAGCGTCGAGAAGAGCATGTGCAAAGTGACTCTAGAGCCGTGAGGGATGCCACAATTTGCTGGTACCGGCCGGGTATAGCTGTCGTCATAATCTCTTTTTTCATGAAAATAATAAACCCTGGGAGTACATTTACGCCGTGTGATCGTTGTCTTTGGAGACGGCAAAGCGGTGCTTCTGTGTCTTCAGTACAACGACCACAAGTGCCAAGACCAGCGCTGCTGCTGTTATAGCGTTGAAGCTTTGAGCAGCGAACGGGTACGTGGCTGCCTCGGTAAACTCATTGAAGAGAGTCTTATCTTCATGTCCGTAGACGCTCGTCAGGTAGTTCACCATTCCATCTTCGTTGATCAACGACATGCCAATTGACACAGGCCCACCGATGTCAATGTAGCAGCTGGAGCAGCTCGACACTGAGGGCCATTGATCGACGTGGAGTCTCTTGTTGACCGAGTTGTGCATCTTCCAGGCCCACACCACAACCGCATGTGGTCCGTGCGCGTCGCTGGCGGCCAATTCGGCCACTAAACTCTCGGGATTCGCCTCCATGAAGTGATCGCGGCAGTCCTTGCAGCCGAAAAAGTTTTTCATGTACAGTCGAATCGCCGCCATGGTCTCACTCGGTTTCCACGCCTCCTCCGCCTTAAACTCCCTCGTAGTCATGCTATGAAACAGCGTCCACAGCCCACAAGTGTAAGTTTTGCAGACCTCCCAGCCCAAGTCGTCGTCTCCTCGGGGGTCAAACAGGTCAGTAGGGAAGCTCGTTTCCCTCGCAACAGGTCTCCATCGTTTAAGGAGCTCTCTCCACTCATCCATGGACCAACTCTTCTGCTGCTTCATCAAATCCACCAGCTTCCCCATAGCTGCGCGGTTCTCCTCCGTTGGGAACGACACAGCGAGGGCGTACCCACCTTAGCGCAGCCTCGTACCTCTCGCCTTGCAGCACCGGCGTAACAATGAAGAAGCTCTCCTCCAGAGCGAGCATCACAGCCTTACCGGCATCCAGTAGGCGGTTATACTTCATCTGGGCGTACGTATCGTCCTTAATCTCTTTCGACGCTGCGGTCTCAGCCTCTTCCCCGTCATTCCGTCGCAGATTGTTGTTCCCTTCAGCGATAGTCGACACGTCCACCCCAGACTCGATACTGTGCTCTTTCAGCACGTCCTCCACCCACGTGACCACCGACGTGAGCGTCTTCCGTCCTCTCGCCTCCATGCTCACCTTCTCATTCGACTTGAGTGGAACATGGTGGGCTTTGACTGTAGGGTAGGCGTGCACCTCCTCCCGCGTGCAGATCTCCTTGTGCCGGTTGCAATCTACCGCCCCCACCTGCAGCAGCTCGGACTGTGCGTAGAACGCGCCTACCTTCTCCCACTCCGGGCCGAACATGCGGCAGTGCGAGCACCACGACGAGTAGTAGTCCACGAGCCAGACCGAGGCCGAGTCGTTCAGCATGGCCTCGTAGCCCTCTACGTCCAGCGAGCTCACTACCGTTGACCCTTCGAACAGAGGACCTCGGTCACGCGGCGGGGATAGCGCTGCAGCAAGCAGCGGCAGCGCGGCCAGAGTCACGAGGAGGAGACGCGGCATGGTATGTAGTTGACGTGTCTGACTTGATGCGCAAGGAGTCAGTGAGTTCGGATTTAATCGAGTGTATTGACCACATAAGGGGCACATACACTGAAGTTTGTGCGACTAGCGCAAAAAGTAGCCATGCGGACCGTCTCATCAATTGCAGATTGATGCTGTGCGTATGATTCAAGTCCGCTGCTGTATTATCGCTTGATTTATTGAAAGCTTGAGACCAACAGCGCGTTCTTCCTGCCCCTGTGTCGATCATTTCAGAACCCGTCAACCATGGTGCTGCTGATCTGCGCGATCATTGGGGAAGTCAGCACACTCTCTATCGTCATTGACAAGAGTGTGACGATGAATCTCCTGAAAAATGCGATCAAGGCGAAAATTGAAGACATCGACGTTCCTGCACGCAGCTTGCAACTCTTTCTGGCAAAGAAGAACGGCGCGTGGCTTGAATCCGACACCGAAGACGTGAAGAGGCTGAAGACGTGAGAAAACTCGGCTCTTATTACAGAGCTGACACACACAGATCTCGAGCTCCAGGGCGATGCTAGACTCCAAGAAGCGCTGAAAGGGATGCCTAACCCCTCCACCGATCAAATCCACGTGCTCGTACGCGTCGAACAGCCTATTGTGCAGCAAGATGCTAAGCTTATCGGCAAACGCACACGAGTAGATGATTGGTTTCACGACGTGGCCCATTCCTTCCAAACGAAAAGGAGAAGAGTGGACAACGGCGAAAGTGGACACGATCGTAACATAAGGTACTTCACAATGTCCGACTTCCCACCTTTGGAGCATCCGCACGCGAAATACTCCACTGTTATGGAGCGAGAGTCATCGAGCTTCAAAACTACAACTCACTCCTCAGCGACCGGTTAAAGCTACCGAATGACGTGTTGATTTCGAGATACAACAAGTTTGGTGGAATTCCAAGATTCGTCTTCACCAAATCTGACCGAGACGAATCTTTCGAACTGGATACAGCGATTGCCTCCTTTAGCCCCCTCGATGCCATTTCGTTCGGAAACAACAAACCAAGTGAGGGAGCTGGAATCGTGAACTATCGCAGCTTCCACATTCTGGAGATGGTCCCAAGCGAAACTGATTTCCGAGCGAGTTTCCAGTTGGCTTTTTTGTCGAACTACATCGCCGAGAAAGTCATTTCCAGGATGAGCAAAGAGAGTTTACAAAAGCTGTTACAAGTTATAGCGGCAGACTCGGAACACACAGCCGCGCTACGACGCAAAATGCTGCTGCAGCTTGGAGATGAGGCTCAATGGGGACCAGGAAACCAAAACTGAATGCATTTTAAGTGTATATATTGAATTATATAAACAAACTCAAACCTCGCTACCTATAGCGAACGGCTGACTTCGGTCTTCCTTGTCGACTAACACCATACTTTCAACATGCAGTGCGTCCAATAAAGCCCCTGCAGCTTCTCCCGTGTCGGACTCTCGCAGCTCAAACCGCAGCAAAAAAGGTGGGAACTTCTCCAGATTTCCCAGTATGTCTGCCGCCATAGCAGCCGAACTGTGTTCGCGTAGTGTTTGTTCGCCACGTGTGCCCAATACAAAAACAACTACAGTACCCAGTACCATGATAATGCAGCCGGCAAAGGCGATCAGCATACTTGTAGTCGGAATGGACGCTTGCACGTACATATCGAGGGTGTTCCCCGAGAACCCCAACGACATCTCCACCGGATCATCGCTAATCTGCAGCGCTTCATGCACCACGGCGTTCTGGAGGATGAAATACAGTCCTGCCGTGTACGCCGGTTGAAGTGTGTGCTCGATGTACAGGTGGTTCTTCTCGATGTGGTTCAACAGCGTGTCGACACTGCGCTCACAGACCGCCAAGCCTTCGCCTTCCATGAACGCAGTCAACGAGTAATCGGTCGTCTTGAAATTGCGAGGCAAAACCACGTGCGCTGGCCTGGTCTCGGTTTTCAGCGCGGCCCCTCTCGCCTCCTCCAGTGTCGAAGCCAATATTTTCCACTGCGACGACCCCACCGAGTACACGACTGCATTCATATTGATGGGGCTGAGTGAACTCATCGGGATGCTGGTGCTGCTAACCAATAGCATGGCATTGGTACTCGAATTGGCGGCTTGCTCCAGCGGGAACCGAACACCATAACAGCCTCCATCACTAGCACATTCGGCGCCATACACATCAGAGAGATCCTCCGGTATCCACGAAGACACCCCACCGTGAGAGAGTACACCATACGAGCATTAGTGAGTTGTTTAGCTGTAAGCCACAAATCATCAGCCTCTGTGTCAGGCGCTGCAAATGAGTCGCCTTCAACGCGCTTCCCAACGCTGACGATGATCATGGAAGTGGCCGAGCGCTGCGTACATGCTTGCAAGATCTGGTTCGAGTGATAGTAACTCAAATCGACAACCAAGTCTTCTCCCCCCGCGTCATTCAAACAAATGGCAAGGGCTTGAACACGCGGGTACACAGTCGTCTCGAACGTATTGTCGTATAATTTCGCGTATTTGAGCACGTCTGACACAATGCACGCCTTCGTGTTGCAGCTGTAAGCCTTCAACGGGTTATAAAACGGAATGGAGCTCGACGAATTGTCGTTCTGGAGCCCAAACTTTTGCGTCGGGATCTCGATCGTGAAGGCGTCAAACGCAATGTTTTCAGCCAAATCGACGTGGGAGAACTCCATCTTGGCCAGTTCGTCCGTTGTGCTGGCGTTCTCCGTCCTCTCGAAGTAGTTGACGATCACCTCGTGCAGATTACCTAGAAAAGTTGCGTTACCGGACGCAGATTCAGGTAATCTGCCATCGCAATCGAACCTAAGCCATCGCCAGTAGTAGGGTGCATTTCAGTCCCCCAAGCCTCCTTGTACTCCCCCCACCACCCAAGAAACGTGTCGCTTACGACCAGCGCGTACACTGCGAGGTTTGTAGCAATGGAACTATTCATCGGAAGCTCTTCGTCCGATGGGAGCTCGGACTTGGAGGCATTCATCGGCATACTCAACGAACCCGTTGGCTCCCGTGCTTTGGACAGCGCACGCTGCTGCCACGATCGTGAAGGGAAGCCGTACGTAGCGACGGTATTTTTGAACAGATACACATAGTCGTCGGTATGGTTGCACCAAGTCGGAACTTCCTCTGTCGCCACGAATAAATTGCGTAAAATGGTGTTGAAGACGCTGTTGCCGGGCGAATTCTCACGGAAACTCGAGTTCATTGTCGTCGTCAAGAACCCGCTAGCGTCCAACTTCTGAGTGTCATCGTCAATGCTCTCCACAGCGAGATCTGACGAGATAATTCTGGGGCGAATTTTCCCCGAGACAACCTGCAAATTCAGGGAATTGAAGCCGGTGTTCATCAAATAGCCCACGACTCCAATGACGGCCATCATGAGGTATCTGCGGCGGGTTTCATAATAAACGCTCCATTTCGTCGCGATACACAGGAACACAACGGCAATCAACATGCTCAGCGCCACGTCGAGCGGCTTCATCACCAGCGCCGTCAGACTGCCCAGCCATCCGTTGTACTTGTCCAGTAGTTGCTTCTGCCCCGCAGCGTCCAGATCGCCCGACTGGAAGGAGCTCACTTGGACCCCATCACCCGCGAATAACAGCGTCACTCCAGTGAAGACGCTCGCCATCACGGCAGTAAGGAGAAGTGTGCGAACTCGAAGAATGCCAATGTCCAGGGTATAGTTCCCATAGGTTTTCGCTGCTGTAAGTTTGCTGGTCCAATCCGATTCAGCCCGCAACTGCAAGGAGCTTGGCATCGTGCCGCGTAATTGAACTGTGAAGGCTATCTCCCCTCGTCTGGTGGCTGCCCCCCCCCCCTTGATCACACGAGAATCCATGGAGTACGTTCACATTCTATGACTGTATTCTTTGGTTCGAAAGTCCACGCAACCGAGGGGTGACTTCCTCGCCCCACAGAGCTCTCACAGTTAATAAATCCGGTCATCTTATCAAAAGTTACTACGTTGTCAAGAGTTCGTCTAACATGAGTACCCGCAGTCGTATCGCTTGGGGTGTGTAGACATCCGTCTTCAGTTCTCTGTTCGTACGTTTCGTACTTAGTCAGGGTGAAGTCAGAGCAGAGAGTCGGATCACGTCCGCTGCACTTGTCAATCTGCTCGGAGCAGATTCAATTAAAGGGCAGCCATCCAGCCATGCAGCTCCGCGTCGGCATCGCTGCAATTCTTGCCGCCGTCGCCACCTTCGAGGCCGCGTCTGCGTCTACGCAATTCCACTTGAGTCTCGTGGAGAAGGAGGGCGATGGGGTGCACTACATGCTGGACTGGGTCACCTCGTCCAGCGTGAACTCTTCCCGGCTCATATTCGGTGCATCCGCTGACGATCTGAGCTCCTCCGTGGACGGCAGAAGCGCAGGTTTAGTGACGGAGGCGGCGGGCGAGAGCGTGGCGTGCTGGTCGGCGTTGCTGGCCAACCTGGAGCCGGGCGCCACGATCTTCTACGCGCTCGAGTCCGACGTCAAGGAGCAGACTAAGAACTTCACAGTCCCCGACGGGGAGATCACGTGGGCGGTGTTTGGAGATATGGGGGCGCCTATGCAGGACCACGCAGCTGCTGTGTCCCTGCCGGCGCTGAAGAGCGCGCTGCTGGACGACGGGGCCTACAGTGGGGTGCTGAACATTGGCGACTTGTCCTACGAGCTCACGGGCTCGAACGCTCAGAACTACATGGACGAGCTCGAGCCGATCACGTCGCGGGTGCCCATGATGACGACCGTCGGCAATGTGCGCTCAATACTATTCATCGCGTCGATATATCTGTTAATACTGACTGTGGCTTTGTATGTCATTGTAGCATGAGTATCAATACGCGCTCTCGCCCGCTCTTGCAGTGCAGAACTACTACCGCCGCTTCCAGGGCCTCACGCTGGGTGCTGGAGCTGCTAGTGGGTCTTCTTCCAACGAGTTCTACAGCTTCTCGTCGGGGCTCATCCACTTCGCCTTCATCAACACGGAAGTGTACGGCGACGAGGCCTACGCTGCGCTGCAGAGTGACGGGACGTGGAAAGTGGACGAAGCAGCTCGTACAGCAGCGGGAACTGCGCAGGCGAAGTGGCTGGAGTACGATCTAAGCCGAGTGAAGCGCTCCGAGACGCCGTACGTCGTCATTTGCGGCCACCGACCGCCTTTCAAGACGCCGAAAGGACTGAGCGAGCCTGGTAATCGGTTCGCGAAGGAGATCATCCCTCTCATGAGCAAGTACCAGGTGGACTTGTACTTGGCTGGCCATGAGCACACGTACTTGATGTTCGAGGCGTCGACTTTCAACGGCTACAACGTCCCTCCGATCGTCATCAGCGGCAGTCCAGGCAACAACGAGTACATTCGTGAGGAGGCTCAGCTCGGCATCAAGGGCTTCAAGTGGAAGACGCTGATCCCCAAGTACGGCTACGGCTATCTCAAGGCGACGAAGGACGCGCTGGAGTGGCGATGGGGCTCTGCTGCGTCGGATGCCACGCACGAACCTTCCAGCGCCATGTGGACAATGGAGGACGAGGTGAGCTTCCCCAGACAAACAACGGAGAGTAGCTATACAGCTGCAGGCTCTGCCGTGAACGAGCCGGTCGATGCCGTTGCTGGATGGGCTAACGCTACGTCTGGTACGTCAGATCCTTGCGTTTTGAGAGCTTGTGCTGTAATGCTGACCAATGTCATGTTTGCTTCACAGGAAGTGGAGCAGGAACAGGAAGCGCCAGCAGCAGCACTGGAAGTGTCGGAGCGGCGGCGTCGTCACAGGCATCTAGCCCATCAGCCACGACATCAGCATCTGTCAGTCTACGCTATGCGTCTTACAGTGTCATTAGCTTAGCTTCAACTATGGTTCTTCTGTTATGAGAAGCTTGTGCGCAAGCAGGTTGAGGTCCAGTGGAGTTTCATTTGTCAATGCTTGATACGCAACTACATGAAGCAAATTAAAAAAAAAGTTTAGCGTTAATCGCATTCCTTTTAGCCTACTTACGCAGATTGAGTTTATTGCTCGGGTACTTCACTTCAATGCGCGGCTTGAATTATCAGGTCAATCGCGCAATTATCGCATCAAACCAATACGCATCGTGAGCAACTTGAAGCGGCTCCCCACACTTTGCTCGTGGTGGCCACGCTATCTCAGCGTCCATAAATGGTGGGTGCGTGCCGATACCAGCATTTCCAGACCAATCGAAGTCGATCAAGACGACTCGGTTGCCGGCCGGATCCTAGATTGCCATGGAGGAGAGATGCTTCTTGACGAAGCTTTCTGATCTTGAGCAGTTGACCACACCATCCGCCTGGCAAAGGGGAGGCAGTGGATGTGCGCCTCGGCCACTAAGCACACGTGGCCATATATGGCCTGTTGCTAGTCAGGAGTCCCCAGAATTCGAGCTTGGTGAAAATTCCGTGACCTAAGTCTGCTTGTCCGAATGGTACTTGCGCGACAACTTGCGGTAGCTGCAAATACAGGTATATGCAACAAGAAGGCGTTAAAACTCTGATAGGGTCCAGGTATTGAAGCCCTCCAGAATGTATGGTGCGAATCAGGCTGCTGGTGCGCACGTTGCCTATTCTGGAGCAAAACCCTGTTGGAAGGAGCCGATACCGCTGGCTCAACTGAGCGACAACGCCGCATCGCGCTTTGGATACTTCGCACAAACGACACCACAAGGCTTGGAACAACGACACGCTAGCTAGACAACCGAACTACAAGAGGGAGGCACAGGAGAGAAGAGATAGCAGTAGCTAGCGCGCAAAAGCAAAATAAACTCACTTCACATTCTTCTCCTCGCAGCGCAAGTGAACCTTCCGACAGGTTATGATCCCAAGTGACCGCAACGACCAGCCCGTGGCTGCGCAAGAGCCCCATGCTGGACCTCCTGCTCGCGAAAGGAGCGGAGACGTTCAAGGAGAATCTGCAAGTCAAATCGACGCCACGGCTGCTCTTCTCGACGCGATCAAGTTGCTCACGAATCGCATCGATGTGATCGAGCGCGCCGTGACGCCTAGTGCGTTGCGCCAAGGTGCAGTCTCGCCAGAGCAACCCCAGCGGTGTGGAAGCATTTTCCCTCAGGCTATCGAGCATGGCAGCATGGGCATGCAGCGCATGCAACTGGACGAGCTCGCGGATGGCCAGAGAGGTGTGCAGACTCCTGGTGCATTTGTACGCGGCAGCTTCTACGGAGGGGTACCGCAACCCCAGTACCAAGTGCACCGCCCCCCTCCAGAGCAGCCTCAATACCAAGAACACCGACCACCTCCAGTGCAGACTGGTGAGCAAGAAGGAGGTGGCAGGTTGCTGTGGTGTAACGGGATCGGCCAAAATCTGGTTAAGGCCTGATCAAGCTTCCCACCAACCAGCACCCAGACACCGACTAACGGAGGGGGCCCCCCAACGATCCGTGATCGGCTAAACTTGTTCTCACCTTGTGTACCCGTCGGCAGACTGGATCGGCTCTCTCGGGGCTCCGAAGATGCAGCGCTTGGTGAAGATCGAGTGTCTTGGCGTGACGCGGGGATAGTTTGTAGAGCAGCGCGGTAGTCTTCGCTCTGCGTCCGAGTATACGCTCCGATCGAGGGTTGTTCGCTGCGATCGGTCGGCCTGGAGTTGATCCAAGGCCTGTGGTTGACTTTCCGGGTGTGTTCCTTCCTTTCCTGAGTTGCTTGTCGCTTCCTATAGCGAGATCGAGGTTGATCGAGAGGAGAAACGATCGTCGGCCAAGCACCAATACCCGGTCGATCGAGGACTTGCACACAAGAGATAGATCACTAGAGTAGGTCAAGCTGGCCAATGTATTAATCCAGTCTTAACCGTACCGCTAGTTCACTACCCAAAGTGTCGACGCTACCGAGGCCAATGTAGTTCCTGGGACTTGGTGACTTGATGGGACTTGTGGTCTTCGGTGCAAATTCTCTTCTGATTTATGTTTAGCTGGTCTCTCCCTAATGCTACCATCTTGCTTACCCTCCTACAACCACACGATTACTGGATTCTTGCCCCGACTTCGTCCTCCATGTGCGTCCCATCCTGCTCGATCCACGATCAGCCCCGATCGACGATCGACTCCGATCGGCCCCAATCGGCGACCCACGATCGGCTCCCGATCCACGATCGACCCCGATCGGCGATCCGCGGTCGATCTCGATCGGCGATCCACTCCCGATCGATGACTTATGCCGGTTGCCATGCGCCGCCGATCTATCACCTTCTGTCCTCGGTCATCTCAGATCCGCGGGCTCTGTCGACGATCTGGACTTGGGTCGGCCACGAATCACGCCGCGGTTTGGGCACGATCACCCACAATCCGGCTTGACACATGTCCTGCCTTACGCGCCGGCGTCATCGGACCACCTGAGATCTCCCGAAGAACTCCTTCTGATCCGTAGATCCTTGCTGCCTGTCTCTCGATCGCCGATCTCCCACGCCTCCAGTCGATCGGCCCTGCCGCCTTTCTCGGAGAACAATTCTTATTCAGCACTTCTCCACATCCGCCCCCCTTGCCGCAAGTTGTGTCGCACGGCGGCTCACTTCGGACAGTTCGACCTTGGTCATTCTCCAATTCGCCGGCCCAAGCGCAGATTACTCCAGATGGACGCACCACCGACCAACCCTCCGGCGCATTCCCCCAATCCGTCGGGTGACGGCGGTTCGACACACGGCTCGCCCCGGTCGACTCATTCGACCCCTTGATCGACGCGATCGACGGTCTCCCGTCATGCCGCGGCTTCTTCCGACGCTGCCCGCCGAATCGCCCGCCTAGAAGATGAGCTGGCATGTGCCTACGCTTCCCGATCGACTATGATCCGCGACCGGGCGCGCCAGGACGACATCGTGCGCGAGCTGACCGCGAACCTACACGACTTGGAGCGCCACCGCTGGGCGCAAGAGGCAGAGATCCGCCGTCTGCAGACCGGAGTCAGCGACCTTCAGCAGAGTGCCCGGGGTCAAGGCCTGCAGCTGATCCAAGGCCTCCGGAATCAGACAGCCCAGCAAACCGCCGAGATCCAGTATCTGGATCGTCGGCTGACGCGCGCTCAGGCCCACCACGCGACTGCTAGTGCCGATCGTGATCGACTGGACTACCAGCTCGATCTCGCCACGGCGGACATTTCGGACCTCCGATCGCAAGTTTCCGAGCAAGAGCGCGAGCTGGACGAGGTGAACCACGAGCTGGACCTTACACGCGGTAGCCTCGATCGGGTCCAGACTGCCCTTCGGATGGCCGAAACAGCCGCGGCCACTCCGGCCGCTCCAACCCCAACGCCCCCCACCGGACCCACGTCCGACGTCGATCGACTGCAGGTTGCCCTCCGCCAGGTGAATGAGGAGCTGGATCGGATGCGTACCGCCCGAGATACCGCGAGAGACCAAGCCACCGCTGCCGTGGAAGACGTCGATCAAGCTCATCAGGACCGCGACGTTGCGCTCCGAGAGAACGCCGATCTCCGTACGTAAACTTTCCGTGTCGCCTATTCCGTTGTCGATCGCTGCTCATGCCGTCGCTGTGTTACAGAATCGTGTCTCGAAAACGCGCAACAAGTGATCCGTGCCCAAGACGCCCAATTAATCGACGTCCAGGACGCCTACGCTATGTTGCGGCGCGTCAGCGATCGATCCAACGAGGATCTCGAGAATGTGGCCGACGCCTTATCTCGCGTGGTTCGGTGGATTGGACTTCGCCAGTGCGCGCCGACCACGCCTGTCCGTCGCAGCCGCAGTCGCTCCGGATCTCCGGACTCCGTCGTCGGGCACATCCACAAACGTGCCCGATCGGCGCCCCCACCACGCAGTCGGTCTACGAGTCGATCGCCCGCTCGGTCTCCCTCACCTTCCTTTTCGTTACCCGGCCATGACGATGAACTCCCCGCTGGGGGTCAGCCCGCCGAAGATCAACCCGCAAAGAAGGTACCTGCTGCGGATCAACCGCCTTCCGATCTGAACGATCAAGAGGGATCTGACCAAGAAGAGTCAGGTTCGCCCCTCGATCTACGCAGGAAGACTGGTTGGAAGAGGAGGAGTCTTCGGCCCGATCCGCGGCCGACGAGGAAAATTCCGAATCGGAGGGGCCCGATCAAGAGACCGACGAAGAAGAAGACGAGTCGGAGGGGTCTGATCAGGATGCTCTCGCAGCCTTAGCTCGATCCCGATCGGAGTCTCGCCGCCGTCAATCTGCCTCGCCGGCCCGTACCCACACTTCGCCGGCTCGCTCGCGATCGCGATCGCCCTCCGTCGTGTCAATTCACTCCCAATCTGGATCGGCTCGCTCCCAATCGTCCCATGGAACGCATCAGTCCCGTCATGGTTCACCTGGACCGACGTCTCTGGGATCCCCGCCTGGATCTCCACCTGGATCGCCGCCGCCCGGTTCTCCGCCTGGATCGCCGGGGCGTCGTCCTCGGGTCCCGCCGTTGTTCCGATCGGTACCATGATCCCGGGTTTCAACGCCCCCAGAGCGCTCGCTCAGACTGATACAGACCCCTGGCCTTTGATCCTGCTGGGACAGCTACAGATCACCGGCATGATCCTGTCGACGCTGACCCACCATCTCCTCCTACCCGGGGGCTGGCTCTTCCCGCTCGTCGTTCGGGGCATTGCCCAGCCTGCGGCCGGGGTTGGCTATCGAGACGACCTGATCACCGGACCTAACATCACCGCGCTGATGGCCGATCGCCCCTGGCAGGCGCTGCAGAACCCGGCCGATCCGTTGACTTTCGATCTGGCACTCCATCGAGGCGCCGGCACCCGATTGGGTCGGATCGCCACTGCCTATCTTCAATTCGAAGAGCAGAATCGCCAGGCCTTCTGGGAAACAACTCATTATCTCCCGATCACGGCCGCCCAGCGTCGGGATCAGATCGTCGAGCGATACCATCGCGATCGTCGTGCCCGACGGATCCGCCTCGGTGATCGGTGACGCCGACTCCTCGTCGATATGCTGCCGATGGTGCGAGAGATGTGGGCAGACGTCGATCTGTTGCTGGACCCATTCTTCCTGCAGATCCCGGTGCGACAGCGGGACGCTGTGACCTGGTATCCTGGCGTGGTATCTCGCGCTGCGAACATCGGCAACCCCACCCAACACCAAGGTGAACCGACTGACCTCCGAACGGCCCTGATCGAGGCCGACACCCATGATCCCTGGCGGAACCAGTACCGCGCCCACCCCCAGGACCATCCAGCCCAGCGGATCCCGCGTCTCCGCAACAAGTTCAACCCCAACGTCGGCGCCCAACACCAGCCGTGACATGATCGCCGTCTCCACGATCGACTTCCGCGAATAGCGAGCCAGTCGACCATCACACCCCAAGAATAGGAGGGACGCGGAGGCCGATCTTCCATACGCGTAGCGCGAAGTACTCAGATTGATCCATTCCATCGTAATAACCCACATTCTTCCTTGATCTTCCACTGTTCCTCGTCAATCCATTCGTTGTTAATTCGATCGGCCAAGATCTGTCCTCATGCCTTCCTGTACTCACTCCATAACCGTCCGATCTGCACTCACATACACTCATTCGTTCATATACAACCCCTTCCTCCGATCAACGGCCTCCCCGTCGATCCGTCATCCCTCTCGCTCACCAAGGTGACCCGCTCACCCTGGTGGCCCGATCTCACTCCTCCTCGTGAGACTGCATCACGCTGAATCGGTTCCGGTACACGCGATCTCGAAGGAACTCGTACAATAACGTACCGCAGTTGAGATCACCTTCGTCGACCCAGTCAGGCTCGTCGTAACCCTTCCAGCGTACCAGGAATTCTCGATGAGTCCGGCCGTACCGTGTCCTTCGACCCGTCCGCATATCCGTGATCTCCTCTACTTCGTACTCATTCACGTCTCGATCTGGGGCCCAGCTGTCCTCCGGAAGTAAGACTTCGTCGAAATCGAGTTGATCCGCTGCGTCCACTGTGAGCGCGATCTGCGCTCGATCGGGGAAGTCCCTGACCAGCTTCAGCTTCGAAACATGCACGATCGGGAACAGGTAATAGTCCGTACCAGCGATCTGAAGCTTCATCGTATACTCGTTCACCTTCTCTGCAACACGGAACGGGCCGTGCCACAGGTGGGCCAACTTCCGGGCATACCCCTCTTTCACTCGATCCAGGTACAGCCACACATGAGATCCAGCTTCGATCGAGTGCGGTCGAACTTCTTCATTGTGTCGATCGGCCCGATCCGCGATCGCCTCGCGTAGTCGAGCATTCACCTGACTTCGAGCCTGATCGTAGTGCTTCTGGATCCGATAACGCCACTGTCGAGGATCCCGATCCCGAGTCCGGGTACTACCCAAAGGTATCGTTGCCTCGAGCGTCGATAGAGGATCCCATCCATGCACCAGATAAAAAGGGGAGTCCCCACGGACCCGATCCTGAGCCGTGTTGATCGCGAAGGTCAATC